>NW_026882964.1:0-43394 GCF_032173495.1 Musca vetustissima
TTTGAGGCCAACACATTGCAGGCAGTCAGTTTTTAACGCCGATTATTGGCGAGTGGAATCTAAAACGACCGATCGGAGTGGAATTTTATAAAAAAAAATCAATATGAAAGTTCCGCAAATATTTATCATATTTGCTCTGAGCATATCTATAGAATTATGCATGAGTGATGCAGATGTACCTCTTCACGAGTCCATAAATTTGGAGCTACAAAAAACCATTGCCAAGAATATGGATGTGAATATCAAACCCTGTGCCGATTTCTATAAATACACTTGTGGCAACTGGTGGAGACATCACGACAAATTTAACTTTGAAGAGACGTTGAAATATGATATCAACACGGAACTGATTGGACTTATCGAGAATAGTACCAATTCCTGGCAGAATAAACCGAAGTTTACTCACAAGGTCCGGGATCTCTTTAAATCGTGCATGAACTCCGAAGAGTTTATTGCCGAATATTATATGCGACAACTGCGTAGATTGGAGGGTATCGATTGGGCGCTGTGGGCCAAAAATGAAAGTATTGATGATTGGAGAACTCAATAACAAGGAATATCCGGCAAGTCCACGACAAATCTTGGAAGTTAAAGATTTACCCATTGAATGGCTGAAGAAATATTTGGAATATATTGTGGCTCCAGACTACGCCTTGGATCCGCATATGAAAGTTGTTGTAGCTGACTTGGATTATTTAAAGGCGTTAGATGCCCTTCTAATGAAAACGGAGAAGAAGTTTTTACGTATTTACATTGAAATGCGTTTTCTTCGGCATTTCTATCACAATGTAAGGGTACATCGTAAATATTCATGCCTAGCGGCTGTGCGAGGTATTATGCCCCTGGCAATGCATTGGATTTATGAAGATATGCATCCTTTGGATGCCGTGACAGTGAATGACATCCAAATTATGTTTACGGCCATTTTACAACAAATCTATGAGACTTTACATCGGGATCGATATGGTGTTGTTGATGCGGAATCTCTAGAAAAGCTGAAGAGCATGAAATTAAGAATCGGCAATTTGCCAAGGCATAACACCACCGATTTTCTGGAAGAATTTTATGCACCCATTATGGTGAAGCCCCAATTTTATAAAAACTTTTTAGCCATACAAAAATTGCAAACCAGTAATATGCTCAAGGCTCTCTATAACCGTGCCGAAGATAATTACATCTCTGACGATTTTTATGATAAATTTGAAAATTTCAACAACGTTGCTGTTAACATTCCCAAATATTATCCCGCACACAATGTACTTCTGCTGCCCACATATCTTCTCAGATCGCCATTGTATCAGCAGGAATTTGTACCGATGTTCAAATATAGTCTCTTAGGCTCCACCTTGGCCTCAGCTGTATTTTCTACGCTACACTTTAACGATTTCACTAAGGATCAAATAAATACCGTTATATTTGCTGGTAGCATTCGAACTTCCTACGATGTGTTTTTCTCCAGAGAAGTCACTTTGGAAAATGTCGAAGCTATTGATGATCTCAAGAAGTTATCGCAGAAACAATTGTTCTTGGTCAACGCCATGCACGCACATTGTGGTTGTTCATTTAACGAAGAATGGTTTAGTGATAGGGCATTATATTTCCCAGAATTTTCGAAAATCTTCGATTGTAAATTTCAAAAACTTTTGGAAATATTTAAAAAATAAATTTAAAGTTTAGAAATAAAATTTTAAAGATTTTATTGATTTTAAGTTTTATTTTTTAAACTTGATGTTATAAAGAAGACTGCAAAATTGTTTCTTAGACTATACATGTACTTACTTAGTTGGCTCTAGACAAAACATTTGTTCCATAAGTCGAACTTAAAAAAAGATTACAAGGCGCGTTGGTCTTGTACACAAAGCCAAAAAGGCGAAGTTTACTTTTGATCTTTGAGGAAAACGCAAAGCCGAATTTCGATTTTTTTTATAAATACTTGGTTTATTTTCCCAAAGCCCAAATTGCCATTAAAAAACCAGTAAGGAAAGTAGTAAAGTCGGACTGAGCCGACTATATGATACCCTTCACCACTTTGGGTATATTCGAAAAGACGTCGCCTTTTTGAAGGAATTTTGGCATGAAATTGAACGAACTTAAATATGTGATTTTTTTGTCTTTCTGGAAACTATGCTAAATTTCATTTCATTTGGTCAAGTTTAGTCGTTTGCGCACAGTGGCACAGTAAATCGATTTAAAGCAAACTTGACACACGCTATTCGGTATGCGGCACGTTTTAAAATTTTATCTCAATCAGACACCTATTGATTATTTGGTGTACAATTAACATAAATAAGTCGAAATTATATATGGAAGCTACGATATATCTAAATCTGAACCGATTTTTATGAAACTTAGCACACATCATTCTAGATTTAATTTAGTACGCTATACCAAAATGCATGCCAATCAAAATATTAGCTGGGACTTTGATGCACCATTTACCTAAAATCGGGCGAAACTATATATGGAAGCTATATCTAAATCTAAACCGATTTTCACGAAACTTAGCACACGTCATTCTAGACATAATTCAATACGCTATTCCAAAATTCGTGTAAATCAAATGATTTTCAGAGGCTTTCGTGCACCATTTACCTAAAATCGGGCGAAACTATATATGGGAGCTATATCTAAATCTGAACCGATTTTTATGAAACTTGGCACACATCTTTCTAGACCTAATTCAATAGGCTATACCAATTTTGGTGCAAATCGAAAGATAAAAAGGGACTTTGGTACACTATTTATATATGGGAGCTATATCTAAATCTGAACCGATTTTCACAAAACTTAGCACACGTCATTCTAGACTTAATTCAATACGCTATGCGAAAATTTGTGCAAATCAAATGATTTTCAAGGACTTTGGTGCACCATTTACCTAAAATCGTGCGAAACTATATATGGGAACTATATCTAAATCTGAACCGATTTTCACGAAACTTAGCACACATCATTCTAGACCTAATTTAGTAGGCTATACCAAATTTCGTGCAAATCTAAAGATATATAGGGACTTTGGTACACAATTTACCTTAAATCAGGCGAAACTATATATGGGAGCTATATCTAAGTCTGAACCGATTTTCAGGAAACTTGGCACACGCCATTCTAGACTTAATTCAATACGCTATGCCAAAATTCGTGAAAATCAAATGATTTTCAAGGACTTTGGTGCACCATTTACCTAAAATCGGGCGAAACTATATATGGGAACTATATCTAAATCTGAACCGATTTTTATGAAACTAAGCCACATCATTCTAGACCTAATTCAACACGCTATACCAAATTTCGTGCAAATCGAAAGATATAAAGGGACTTTGGTACACCATTTACCTAAAATCGGGTGAAACTATATATGGGAGCTATATCTAAATCTGAACCGATTTTCTCCAATTTCAATAGGGTTCGTCCTTGACATTAAACACTTCTGAGCTGATTGGACTGTCGAATGCGGCTTTATTGTCGACGAGTAGGTTTAATGTGCTAATATATGCTTTTCGCGGGTCTTCTCCAGGATTTGTTGCAGTGTGAAAATCTGGTCTATGGTAGATTTTCGAGGCCACATTGGTATGGTCCAATAATGTTATTGAAAATATTTCTTTGGTCTGCTCAACTTTGACTTCCATGGCTGCATGGGCGCTAATAAGACCGATGTAGAAGAACTTCGTTTTTTTTCGGATTATAGAAATTCGTTTATCTACTGGAGTGAATCTGGAGACGAGGTCTTTTATTCTCCTATTAACCATAAATCCTCAGCCAAATTCATGTCTCGTTTCATGGCATCTATAATTCAGTGCGTAATCATCTGATTTACTTACGCCTTTCCCTTTTCATGGCATTTCCTGTAAGGTAGTAATATCGGCTCTGTATTTCTTGAGTAAATCCGCCAAAGCGAAAACTGCACACATTAAAAGTGCACATTGGCAGATGGTTATCCTTTTTACGTTTGCGGGGATCGTCGATACTAGGGGAGTTTGGTTTTCTTTTTCGTTGCTTTTCCATATGGTAGGGGATTTCCGAGGGTGGTTAACCCGCCCGTGGCCTCAAACAATTTTTTATAGTTTCTCACTATTACAACGGCTGTTGAAAAAAGCTACCATAGGTGACACCGCGGGGAGGTGAGCGTCCACAATTGAGGGCCGACCATAAGCTACCCTACACAACTATCACCGAAGCCTAATTTTCTGCAGATCAGCAAATTTCGCCTTATTTGCTCGTAATCGATTAGACGTCAACAGTTCCTTTTTCTTACCCTGACATATTTATACCCTTCACCACACTGTGGTACAGGGTATTATGTCTTTGTGCATATGTTTGTTTCCTTTTGAGAATATGCATAGAATCACTTTCTGAGTCGATTTATGCATGTCCGTCTGTCCGTCCGTCCGTCCATGTATTTTTGTTAACAAAGTACAGGTCGCATTTATGATCCGATTTGGATGAAATTTGGCACAGGTCACTTAATTGGCCCAAGGACGAACCCTATTGAAATTGGAGAAAATCGGTCCACGTTTAGGCTTAGCTCCCATATAAGGGTACCCCAAAATTTTCGGTATTTTGAGGTTCTTGAGCGCGTTTTTTTACTGAATTCGCTGAAATTTGGTATTTTGAGTTCTTATTGGGTAGCAAATCTCTCTACCAGAAATTATAAATAAAGGTCCATTTTTTTGGATAGCCCCCATATAAGATTACCCCCAATTTTCGGTATTTTTGGGGTTTTGATCGCATTTTCCGACCGAATTCGCTGAAATTTGGTACTTTGTGTTCTTATTGGGTAGCAAATCTCCCTACCAAACATTATAAATAAAGGTCCATTTTTTCGGAAAGCCCCCATATAAGGGCACCCCCAATTTTCGGTATTTTCGGGTTTTTGGGCGCGTTTTTTAACTGAATTCGCTGAAATTTTGTACTTTGAGTTCTTATTGGGTAGCAAATCACCCTACCAAAAATTATAAATAAAGGTCCATTTTTTCGGATAGCCCCCATATAAGATTACCCCCAATTTTCGGTATTTTGGGGGTTTTGATCGCATTTTTCGACCGAATTCGCTGAAATTTGGTACTTTGTGTTCTTATTGGGTAGCAAATCTCCCTACCAAACATTATAAATAAAGGTCCATTTTTTCGGAAAGCCCCCATATAAGGGCACCCCCAATTTTCGGTATTTTCGGGTTTTTGGGCTCGTTTTATAACTGAATTCGCTGAAATTTTGTACATTGGCTTCTTATTGGGTACCAAATTACTCCACTATAAATTATAAATATTGGTCAATTTTTTCTGGTAGCCCCCAGGTTATGAGCCTCTTGAACCAAATTCTTTTTTCTGGTACAGGGTATTATGTTTTTGTGCATATGTTTGTAACATGCAAAAATAATCGAGATAGACCCATGGTTCCTTTTGAGAATATGCATAGAATCACTTTTTGAGTCGATTTAAGCACGAAATTTGGCACAGCGTAGCAAATTAGGTCTAGAATGATGTGTGTAAAGTTTCCTAAAAATCGGTTCAGATTTATATATAGCTCCCACATATACTTTCGTCAGATTTAATGTAAATGGTGCACCAAAGTCCCTATATATCTTTCGATTTGCACGAAATTTGGCACAGCGTAACAAATTAGGTCTAGAATCATGTGTGTTAAGTTTCCTGAAATCGGTTCAGATTTAGATATAGCTTCTATATCTGACCAAATGAACAATTTATTATCGGTTGCAGAATGACGTGTTTTCTGGTTCCAATTTCATTTTACTGCTCCTTTAAAAATGCGACCACTGTTAGGATTCATCTGTTGAATATACTCAAAGTGGTGAAGGGTATCATATAGTCGGCCCCGTCCGACTTTACTACTTTCCTTACTGGTTTCCGAATCATTTTCCCGGAGAAAAAAAATACGCAATACGGTTTAAATTTGGTTATTTTATCCACAAAAGTCTTGGTTCATTCGACACTAAGTAAATATTTTTGGCCAGATCCTTTGTGATATTCGACTTACAATATTGGACTCTGCGGCAACTAGAAACCCATACAGAAAACCGTTTTTGTTTCATCCCCTAAATATCATCTGGTCGTCATCGAAATTTGAAGGTATCGTCTTTGAGTATAACCGGAACCTCATGTAAAATTTCATAGCGATTTGTGCGACATTTTCGGCTTATATTGCGGTAGTGGTAATACTAACCTAATCGAAATACGTAGACACCAGTAATAATCTTAGTATAACTGCCACATCCAAGTTCATACAACAATATAATTCTTTTCTCGGGTCTTTGCCCTTCATGAGTAAATATATGCACCCCCAGAATACATTTTTATACCCTTCACCACAGTGTGGTACAGGGTATTATGTCTTTGTTCATATGTTTGTCTGTCCGTCCGTCCATGTATTTTTGTTAACAAAGTACAGGTCGCATTTATGATCCGATTTGGATGAAACTTAGCACAGATCACTTAATTGGCCCAAGGATGAACCCTATTGAAAATGAGAGAAATCGGTTCAGATTTAGATATAGCACCCATATATATTTTCGTCCGATTTAAGGTAAATGGTGTACCAAAGTTCCTATATATCTTTCGATTTGAACGAAATTTGGCACAGCGTAATGAATTAGGTCCAGAATGATGTGTGCCAAGTTTCGAGAAAATCGTTTCAGATTTAGATATAGCTCCCATATATAGTTACGCCCGATTTAAGGTAAATGGTGCACCAAAGTCCCTATATATCTTTCGATTTGCATGAAATTTGGCACAGAGGACTGAATTAGTTCCAGAATGATGTGTGCTAAGTTTCGTGAAAATAGGTTCAAATTTAGATTTAGCTCCCATATATAGTTTTGTCCGATTTTATGTAAATGGTGCACCAAAGTCCTTATGTATCTTTTAATTTACACGAAATTTTGCATAGTGTACTGAATTGAGTCTAGAATGACATGTGCCAAGTTTCGAGAATATCGGTTCAGATTTATATATAGCTCCCATATATATTTTCGTTCGATCTAAATGGGGCTAAAAGTACCTATATATCTTTCGATTTGCACGAAATTTGGCATAGGGCACTGAATTAAGTCCGGAATGATGAGTGCCAAGTTTCGTGAAATCAGATTTAGATATCGACCGATTTAACTAAAATTGTGCACTAAAGTCCCAAAGATTGGCCGATCGCCACACAATTTTGTACAATGTCCTGTTACTATAACCTTTTGTGTGTCAAGTTTTCTTGAAATTTGTTCAGATTTACATATAGCTCCTATATATACTTTCGTCCGATTTTAAGTAAAAGGTGCCCCATAAAGGCCAATAGCTAGACCGATTGACACAACGTACTGAAGTTAATATAAATTAATCTGTGGCAAGTTCCCTTGAAATCGTATAAAATTTACAAATAGCATAGTTTCCACATATAGATTCGACCTATTCATGTTTATTGCCCACCAAATAATAAAAGGGTGCCTGATTGATATTACATTTAAAACAGAGACGCATACCAAATAGCGTGTGTAAGGTTTGCTTTAAATATATTTACAAAATTTAGAATAGGTTGCAGAATGGCATGTGTTGGTCTCGATGTTAGTCGGTTTACATATAGATAAAGATCGCACATTTAGTTCGTTTCTTGGAAAATACGACTTCTGTCAGTATACATATGTAGAATATACACAAAGTGGTGAAGGGTATCATATAGTCGGCCCGATCCGACTTTACTACTTTCCTTACTCGTTTTATTTTTTGTCTGTCAAAAGTCTGGGTCTAAAACAGTCATGCTTAAAGTTCGTTAACCCAGTGGGTTTAAATTGTCTAGTCCATTGTATATATTTCAAATAAATCCTCATGAAGTAGGTTAACCCGGTAAAAAGTTAAAATGTAAATGCCGTTTTATTCCTTGGCCAGACCCCCTTTCTTGTGTATCATTTCGTGGTATTCGGGTCATAATTGTTGCCTCTAGAGTGACCAGAAAAACAGCCAAAACTAAAGTTTTCCGTCCATTTTATTTCCTTCATATAAACAAATTATTGCCAAAACAATAGGGGTTTTCAGAAGCGTTTACAAATTATAATGGACAAACGGAAGGTTGGACGGTCACATATCTAGATCGACTCAGCTAGTCGAGCTATGACGATCGGTATACTTAAAGGTGGATCCATGACCAATATTTCGCGGCATTAACAACTCTTGGGCCTCCACAAAGCTATAATACCCTGTGTAGGCTATAAAAATCCAAAATAAACTTCAATTGTTGTTTTTTTTTGTAACGGAATTTCCATTAGTCCTTCATAATGCAAATTTAACGGAAAACCCAAACAACTATTTTATATAATAATCCAAGTCATCTCCGTGCTAACTAGCCCTAAATATGTTTTAACACCTTTTTTCTAATAATGATGTGTTGGGAAATAATATCCATTTTAGAATTAGGGAAATCGAAAGTGACAAGGAGAAAAATATACATCTACATAAATAACACATACATCCATATATGTATTTGCTAGCTGTCATACATGATTATGGGGGGCATAAATGAAGCGGTGAGTTTGACTGGTGTCCTCCTTTTCCACCTCCAAACCCCAGATTTATGTGTTTTTTTTTGTTCACCCACATTTTGTCGAACATACTGTTGTGCCTGCATACCTGTTTGACTATGATTGATGTAGGAAATTCCAACATATATGTATGTATTTGTATGTTGGTATGTATGTATATTTTATTGTATATACTCTTTAGTATCGAATTATTTACATATCTGTACATGAAGTCTAATATATTCAGTTGTCAAAAGATTGATATGGGGATACCACACTGACTGACACAAAGATTCATAAATCGATGGCGGAGAAGTGGTGGGTGGATGTAGAAGAAATATGAAAAAATATCTATGCATATTTACGAAATGTCCGGTATTGTGAAGTTATGTACACAAACCTAAAATCTATAAAAAAACAAACATAAAACAAAGTTTATTATTCCTTAACTAATATTTTCATATCATTTCCATTTGACATGGTATAAGTCATTTATTATGCCGTTTGCAACATTTTCAGTTAATCGAAGAAAAAACAAGTGAAAAACCGTTAAATTTGGCGGGGCCGAACTTTGGATACCCTCCACCATAGATATACTGACAGAAAATATAGGGAAATTACCAAGAAGTTGACCCATACCCACATTCCTACAATTCGATTATGTAAACCATAATACAAATTTCAGAAATTTTTAATGGATAATGGATTAAACCTTCAGCCTTATGGCTAATGAGTGTTTATACACTTTGACACTGTGAAAATGTGTCTCATCGAAATATTGGTTCTAGACTCCATGTTTATGCCAAATTTGTTACGGAAAAAAATGATTTGGTCCTAACTTTGCCCATCTTATTATCGAAGATGAGGAATATCGGTCCACTACTTCTGGTACCTCCCACACAGGGGCTAGGCCTAAATTCCGGTTATATTTCACATATAGTTCATTATGGAACCCTATGTTCTAGTTTTTTATCTCGATATCCTCCGCAGGTGACAAAAGAGTCTTAGAACCAAACCCTAAACGCGGAACAAAATAGAAAACTATTTTAATATAAACAAGTAAGGAAGGTTGTAAAGTCGGACTGGACCGACTATATGACACTCTTCACCACTTTGGGTAGATTCTACATATGTATCCTAACAGACGTCGCATATTCGAAGGAATACTAATTTCAGTACGTTGTGTCAATCGGCTTAGCTATGGGTCTTAGCTTAGCACACATCATTCTCAACCTAATTCGGTACTTCATGCCTAATTTCGTTCAAATATAAAGTAATATAGGGACTTTGGTGTACCATTTATATTAAATCGGACGAATACATATATATAAGCTATATCTAAATTTGAACCGATTTTTCGTGAAAATCGAAAGATATATAGGGACTTTGGTGTATCATTTACATTAAATCGGCCGAAAATATATATGGGAGCTATATCTAAATCTGAACCGATTTTCACGAAATTTAACACACATCATTCAAGACTTTATTCAGTACGCTATGCCAAATTCCGTGCAAATCGAAAGATATATAGGGACTTTGGGAGCTATATCTAAATCTGAACAGATTTTCAGGAAACTTAACACACATTATTCTAGACCTAATTCAGTACGCTGTGCCAAATTTCGTGCAAGTCGAATGATATATAGGGACTTTGATGTACCATTTACCTTAAATCGGACGAAAATATATATGGGAGCTATATCTAAATCTGAACCGATTTTCAGAAAATTTAACACACATCATTCTAGACCTAATTCAATACGCTGTGCCAAATTTCGTGCAAATCGAAGGATATATAGGGCCAAATAAGTGACCTGTGCCAAACTTCATCCAATTCGGATCATAAATGCGACCTGTACTTTGTTTACAATTCAACATGGACAGACAGACTGACGGACGGACATGCATGCATGCATATTCTCAAAAGGAACCAAGTGTCTATCTCGTTTCCTTTTGCCTGTTACAAACATATGCACAAAGACATAATACCCTGTACCACAGTGAAGGGTATAAACAGTGAGTATCGTCGGTCGAGACCAACTTCCACTGAAGTCTAAGTCTCTGCGAATCTATATTCCGGTAATATTTCGCGATATTTGCATTTTCTTGACCGATTATAGGTTAAGAGCTCCACTTACAAACTCTGGCATATTTTCCAAATCTTGTGTTCCAGAGGTGAATATTTACGCCATAAAATAATATTTTATTTTCACATAAACTGTCGTTCTAAGAATTTGGTCAGATCCCCTTCACCATGTAAAATAAGCGATGTTCTGCATAGAATAATCGCCTCTAGAGCGACTAGAAAATCTGACAGAAATAAAGTTTCCGGTTCATTTCACCTCGTATATATCATCATAACATCACCGACTTGACCTAAAACGGAACATCATAAACCCATTCTATATTCTATATGCAAAAGGAAAGCTATAAAATTAAGACGGGTCCTTCTATATTTACCCTTCACCACTTTTGGGTTTATATAAGAGATGCTCATATGTACAACATTCTGTCGATAGAATAGACATATCATCTTTGGAGGTCCATTGAAATGGAACCGGACGAAATTAACTGTGCGAAGTACATATATATTTGAAATAAATTAAAACAACTCATATACTTATGACGAAATTTAATGACAATCATTTGTATGTATTAGGTATTAGGGCAACCATTTCGTACGAGAACTGTCGAAGGTTTATATAGGCACAAAATCTAATACACGTTGTTCTAGATTTAATTTGGTACCGTGTACACTAATTCGTTCTAATCGGACAAACTTTAATTATTTGGTATACCATTTAGATGAAATTTATATTTAAACTATATCTAAATCTGAACCGATTTCAATCCAATACGCTACGTAATATTTCATGTAAAACACTATTTGCATAAAATCCGACAAAAAATATATGGGGAAGCTATATCTTAATCTGAACCGAATTCAATGAAACTTCACCAACATTAATCTGGACCTAATTCAGTACGCTGTGCAAAATTTTGGCTCCATCGGAGAAATTTTGGTAGTTTGCTGCAACATTAGGACAACATCGGACGAAGCTATATACGGGAGCTATATGTAAATGTGAACGGAATTTCTTCAATTCCAATAGGGTTCGTCCTTGAACCAAATAAGTGACCTGTACCCAATTTCATACAAATTGGATCATAGATGCGACCTGTACTTTGTTCACAAAAAACATGGATGGACGGATATGCATAAATCGACTCAATCGATTCCTTTTGCCTTTTACAAACATATGCAAAAAGACATTAAACCCAATATCACAGGATACAAATACGGGTAATATGTCATGTTAAATTTTTGGTTGGAAGATTAACACCCATTAAATTCTAAAATATCTAATATAGTCAATTCGATTGAAAAACGTCCTCAAATTACCAAAAAAAAAAAAAAACAAAAAAACAAAAAAGCTCGACAATTAAACCAATCTAGCTAAGATGGCAACCCTAGTCGGGAATTGTATCATTGTTAATTGTCTGCTGATTGAGGTCATTACATAAAGGTTATGTCAAAACGTGGGCTTACATTAAAAATGTTCTGCATAAATAAGATTCACCTTCTAGGTTTTGAAAGTAGCCAACATACAGCCCGTTCTATTGGAAATAGGGCGCTACCGAAATTTGGTGACCTTAACAAAAACATGGGATTTTGTTGAAAATTGTCAACAATAACTGTTTTTTTACCCTATATTTACCCGGAATGCCAAATTACAGTCACTTTGGTTGCAGCCCCCCAAATTGTATGTCGATATATGCATGTTAAATACTGTACTAGGAATAGTTGTGATGTATAAGAAATATCTGCAATCTCTGTCGTAATTCCATCAGTCGGATTTTCGGGTCTCCCATAATGTTTTTGCTTTGCGGATATTCGGGTATGTTCTGGAACACACGGTGAGTTTTTTACACTTCACACATACACAACAAAAATAAACGTAACGTGGCATTGAAAGTGGAATATATCGGTCCACGTTTCGGTGTAGATCCCATATAACTGTTTCGCCCAATATTCGGTATTTAGGCTATTTTCGATACAGGTTTCAACTGAATTGGCTATATATGGTATATTTGGGTTATTGCTGTATAGCACGTCTCCATACTAAAAATTATAAATATTGACCCAATCTTAGGGTAGCTTCCATATAACGGTACCCAACCATAATTAGTATTATGGGAATTTGCGATATGTTTTTAACCGAATTGGCAGTATTTTGGATTCTCATTGTATAGCACATCATTCTTGTCTCAATACAGAACGCTATGTCAGTTTTAAAGACTTATTATATATAGGAGCTTTGGTACACTATTAGGCAAACAATTTTTTTCTCATGTCCTATCACAACATGAGTTTTCTCCCAGGAGTCCCCATTAATTTCAAATATTTTGAATATCGTGCTCATGGTATAAGGAAGATATAAGTTCGGCCGGTCCGTACTTAACATCGTTTTAACCTGTTCACATTATTTTAGTTGGAACCCAGAACAAAATCAGGCAAACCACGGCACGTGAGCTCTCTTTGAGAGTAGTTTGTGTGTAAAAATAGAACACAAATATCGGCGGTCTGTCCTACCCTTGACTAGAATTCAATTTGATGAGTTTTTTTATACCCTTCACCACACTGTGGTACAGGGTATTATGTCTTTGTGCATATGTTTGTAACAGGCAAAAATAATCGAGATAGACCCATGGTTCCTTTTGAGAATATGCATAGAATCACTTTCTGAGTCGATTTATGCATGTCCGTCTGTCCGTCCGTCCATATATTTTTGTTAACAAAGTACAGGTCGCATTTATGATCCTATCTGGATGAAATTTGGCACAGGTCACTTAATTGGCCCAAGGACGAACGCTATTGAAATTGGAGAAAATCGGTTCACGTTTAGGCATATCTCCCATATAAGGGTACCCCCCAATTTTCGGTATTTTGAGGTTCTTTAGCTCGTTTTTTAACTGAATTCGCTGAAATTTAGTACTTTGAGTTCTTATTGGGTAGCAAATCTCTCCACTAAAAATTATAAATATGGGTCCATATTTTCGGATAGCTCCCATATAAGGGTACCTCCAATTTTGCGGTATTTTGGGTGTTTTGATCGCATTTTTCGACCGAATTCGCTGAAATTTGGTACCTTGAGTTCTTATTGAGTAGCAAATCTCCCTACTAAAAATTATATATAGGTTATTTTTTTCGGGTAGCCCCCATATAAGGGTGCCCCCAGTTTTCGGTATTTTGGGGTTCTTGGGCTCGTTTTATATTCTCTGAAATTTTGCACATTGGGTTCTTATTGTGTACCAAAGTACTCCACTAAAACTTATAAATATAGTTCCAGTTTTTCTGATAGTCCCCAGTTTTTCTGATAGTCCCCAAATTTTTGGTATTTTGGGGGTTCTGATCGTATTTTTCGACCGAATTGACTGTAATTTAGTACGTCGAGTTCTAATTAGATCGCAAATCTCTCCACTACAAGTAATGAATATAGGTCAATTTTTTCGGGTAGCCCCCATATAAGCGTACCCCCCCAATTTTCGGTAATTTGGGGTTCTTGAAGGCGTTTTCAACCAAATTCTTTGTAATTTGGTTTTTTGTAGTCGTATATGGTAACAAAACTCCCTCCCAAAAATTATTAATATTCGCCCCCTATTAGGGGTCGTCGCCTTATAACTCCCTTTTTATACCCTTCACCGCACTGTGGTACAGGGTATTGTGTCGTTGTGCATATGTTTGTAACAGGCAAAAATAATCGAGATAGACCCATGGTTCCTTTTGAGAATATGCATAGAATCAGTTTCTGAGTCGATATATGCATGTCCGTATGTCCGTCCGTCCGTCCATGTAATTTTGTTAACAAAGTACAGATCGCATTTGTGATCCGATTTGGATGAAATTTGGCACAGGTCACTTAATTGGCCCAAGGACGAAACCTATTGGAGAAAATCGGTTCAGATTTAGATATAGCTCCCATATATATTTTCGTCCCATTTTAACTTATTGATGCATCAAACTCCCAATTGTGGTCTGATTGAGACAAAATTTTGCACAGAGTATTGAATTAGGTCTAGATATGGTTTGCATTTCCTTACATGCAAAATATTTGAGAATAAACATACGAATGCAGTTAATATTACAAACTAAAGGAATAAAATCCAGGAAATATTGTAGGTAGGAAAAATAACAAAATAACATTCAAATATTTTGCTATAAATAACTATATGTTTTAGAGATAGGATACATATATTATAGTACTAGCAAAGTGCCCGCTACTTCGTATGCGGAAAGGGAATAAAAAAATATTTCATATGGAAATCGTGAATACTTTATAATTTGTTGTACTATAGTTCCGACTTCCATCTCTATTTCTACATCTAATATCAAGCTTATTACCATTTAGTACTCTTCACACACATAAGCACTATTTTCCAAAATCCATTTTTTTGTTTTATTACACAGATTAAAAATAGATTAGATTTTAGCAAATACGTACAGGTTCCACATTTAGTTTCATTTAGCACTTTACTTCCAAAACCCCCTTGGTACTTCTTTCTAACTCTCCGTCAGTGACCGAAATTATAAATTTTTGTTTCCAGCTCTCTCCGTTACCCACATCCAAATTTAGTGAATTTTCTATTCTATTTACTATTCGTACACATAAATTTGATTTTCCAAAGTTGTCGCCATAACTCAATACTACACTTTAACAATAATCTAAATTCCAAATCTCTGGGTTCAACCAAATCCAAATTTAAACCCATTTAGTACTTTTCATACTCCTAAGTAAGAATTTCTAAAACTACATCAATCCTACACTCTAACAGTAATCTTAATTCGACCAAAGTGCAAGCCGTACCAAATTTAGTACTTTTCGTACTGATAAGTACAAATTTCCAAACGTACCTCAATCCTGCTTTCAAATTGTAATCGTAAGTCCAAATTTGAGCATTCCAGTCCTTTCTGTTCATTGAAAAACTAATTACAAACCTATCTCAATAATTTTACCATATTTAGTACTTTTCGTACTAAAATTTCGTACTCGAGTTCGAATTTCCAACACTGTTTCAATCCTGTACTCTAACAGTAATTTTATTTTTTATATATGTCTTCCATCTCTATCCTTTTACTCAATCCTAAATTGTACTAAACTTAGTACCATTTAGTACACATAATTACGCATTCAAAACTACTTTCCTGTATCAATCCTACACTCCAACCTTACCATATTTAGTACCATTTAGTACTTCTCGTATCCATATGTACGTAATTCCAATACTACCTTAATTCTGTAATCTTTCTTTCCAAATTTAAGTTTTCCATCTCTATCCGCTCACTCAAATTTAAATTTTACCAAATTTTCCTACACTCCAACAGTAATTTTAATTCGAAAATTCTGGAGTCCAGCTATATCCGTTCACACATTATTAAGTTGCACCAAATATAGGACCATTTAGTACACATAAGTACTATGCTTCCATATCTCAATTCTATATTGAAACAGCAACCATTATTCCAAATCTTAGGTTTTCAGATCTCTCAATTCACCCAAATCCAAATTGTATCAAATTTAGTTCCGTTTAGTACTTTTCGTACACATAAATACGAATTTCCAAATGTGTCTATAGCTCAATCTTCAACAGTAATCTTACTTCCAAATTTCAGATTTTCAGCTCTATCCTTTCAAGCAAAATCCAAATTGTACTAAATTTAGTACCATATAAAACTTTTCGTACCAGTAAGTACGAATTTCTTAAACTACTCCAACAGTCATTTTAATTCTCAATTTGAAGACTCCAGCTCTATCCGTTCACCTAAATCCAACTTGCACCAAATTCAGTACCATTTAGTACACAAAAGTACGATTTTTAAAGCTACCTCAATCCTGTACTACAATAGTATTCCTATTTCCGATTTTAAGGCATTCATCTCTATACACTCATTTAAACGCAAATAGTACTAAATTTAGTACCATTTTGTACATTTTATATAAATATGTACTAATTTAATAAACCATTTCCATACATTAATACCACTTCCCAACCTTTATACCATATAAAATTTCAAGATTCTAGTTATATATATGTTCAATACATATACAATTAGAACTAAATTTAGTCAAGTTTAGTACTTTTCGTACACTTTTAGGTCGAATTTCCAAAAACCATTTTGTACATCTTTCTGACATTCCATAGTTCAAAAACCCAGCCTTATCTCACGCCTACACACCAACAGCAACCCTCACTCAAAATTTCAAACTTCTAGCTTTAGCCGTTTCGTCTGGGCGATGATCTGTCAGTCAGTAACTCACTCACTTAACACTAAGCTCTTATACATATATATATATATGTATATATAGATAAATAGTATCTTAAAAAATCCACGATTATATTTCCGAAAGCTACTAAATAACATACATATATTTTATTTTTAAATTAAATGGTCCCTCACAAAAATCATTTACCAATGCACACATAATTTTTGAAAATTTTTCAAAAATATACTTTACAAACTGAAAATTTTCTTGAGCTCCCCCCACAAGATTTAAAGAATTGAAGTTTTTCTATGTTTAAAAGTCTGCTTTTTTAACAAAAAGATCTCGCTTATCTTTACATTAAAAATCCGACAAAAATTCCATTCATATAGGTTGGCTAATTCCATTGTTCGGTTCGGATAATTCCATGAAAAATTAATTAAAAACCTTTCAAATGATCATCCAGTAGATTTCGTCTGATTAACACCCATGTGGCCGAGATGGCAGATGCGACAAATAAACTTTTATTCTGGCTGGCCAATAAATAACATTTGTGTAAAACAGTTTCGGCTTTAATACTCTTCCGAAAATAAAAATGGGTTGTGTTTGGCTTTTATGGTTTTGGTTGAACGCCCACATTCAGTTGTGAAATGAAGCGAATGAAAATTATGACTACAACAGCTAAATGATAATTTATGAAGTTTGGCAAATTCAAGGTCAAGCATCAAATAAACTAACAAACTTTGTCGGCCCAGAGGCATGACCTTGAGACATACTTTCAATGTGGGTCAATTGTTTGTTTGTTTGCTTTTGTTGCTTAATGTCCGTCGCTGTGTATTGATATTAAAATATTGAGAATTTTAAGATTATGTAGAAATCATGTTCATCTACATATAAAATATCTTGTTGCTAAATAGTTTTCTTAAAACACTTCGTATAATGAATATATTTTTGTGTTAATAATTTACTAACAAGCATACGCCTCAATGGTCATAGTTTGCCTCCACACTACTACACTTTTTTTCCACAGGTGGTAATAAATTATTCATTTATGTTTGGTGTTTGCTAAGTGGACCGCTTGACCACTACATACATTTTGTAGTGGCTCATCAAATTATTTAACTTAATAACAATAATTTTCAAAAAACACCGAAAGCTTGTCGAAATTGCCTCTGACGGACACTGCAACTATATATTACTGATAATAGCAATAATAACAGCACAACCGTCCATATGTACTATTACGATAGGACTACTAATAATAAATTATGGAATTAATACCACAACAACAAAATGTATTTGTAATAAAGAATATTGTTGTAATCATACACTAAGTACTTTGAGGGTATATTCAGTACAGATAAGAAATAACTAAAATAGGAGGACAAGTGGGGTGATACGAAATAAGTAAATTAAGGAATATTTTTTTTGGGGAAAGTAAGGAAACTTTCTTAAGGGAACTCCCCTTCTCGATTTTAATTTTTCAAGATTTTCGATGGGCTGGTAAATCAATACCAATGCTTGTTAAGGTTTGTTACTTTGCACATATATATTTGAAGATTTAAAAGAGAAGAAAAATAATTTACCAAAAAATTTTGTAATGGTTTTGTTGTTGTTTTTTGTAATTAAAGTGAAATCCTTATTTTTGATGGCGGGCATGATAACTCCTGAATGGAACATTGGAATCCGAAAATTCCAACGGTGTTAGAAAGAGTACATGTCGGGCGGACTTTTGAAAAAATTATTTTTGGAAAATTGCCGATTTTTGACCAAAAACCAAGTTAAAAAATAAGGAAGATCTTCACCGATTGGCTTTATCCTAGTTCATACGATAGCTATACACTCACAGAAAAACGTGTAAAAATTTGGAATCGATTGGGTTATTAGTTTTTGAGTTATCGTGCCCGCCATTCACAAAAGAGAAAAACGCGTTTAAAGTTTGAGAAGCCCTTTAGCTGTCACTTGGTTGTGTCAGCACCAAGTGACAGCTAAATCGGCTATATTTTTAAGATTTCTTGAGATTTTCACTTAAAATTATGTAGGGACATTCTTGAATTAGTGTAGATTAGTGTAAATAACAAAAATTGACCCCGAGAATGGGGGGGGGTCCCTTTAAAGATATATTTTCTCAAGGACCTAAGTATTTTTAGGCACTTCCTCGCCTATAACCGTGATTTTTTGAATAATACATTTTAAGGACTATAATCGTGATTTTTATAACCTACACCAAATTGTGGAGAGTATATTAATTTTATTTTTATACCCTTCACCACTCTGTGGTACAGGGTATTATGTCTTTGTGCATATGTTTGTAACAGGCAAAAGGAAACGAGATAGATACATGATTCCTTTTGAGAATATGCATAGAATCACTTTTTAAGACGATCTATGCATGTCCGTCCGTCGTCCGTCCGTCTGTCTGTCCATGTTAAATTGTGAACAATGTACAGGTCGCATTTATGATCCCAATTGGATGAAATTTGGCACAGCTCATTTGTTTGGCCCAAGGACGAACCCTAATGAAATTGGGAAAAATCGGGTCAGATTTAGATATAGCTTCCATATATATTTTCTACCGATTTAATGAATATGGTGTACCAAAGTCCCTAAATATCTTTTGATTTGTACTAAATTTGACACAGCGTACTGAATTAGGTCTAGAAAGATGTGTGTTAAGATTCCTGAAAATCGGTCCAGATTTAGATATAGGACCCATGTATATTTTCGTCCGATTTAATGTATATTGTGTACCAAAGTCCTTATATATCTTTCGATTTGCACGAAATTTGGCATAGCGTAATGAATTAATTCTATAATGATGTGTGTTAAGTTTCCTGAAAATCGGTTCAGATTTAGATATAGTTCCCTATATGGGAACTTTCGTCCGATTTATTGTAAATGGTGTACCAAAGTCCCTATATATTTTTCGATTTGTACGAAATTTGGCACAGCGTACTAAATTATGTCTAGAATGATGTGTGTTAAGTTTCGTGAAAATCGGTAAAGATGTAGATATAGCTCCCATATATTTTTTCGTCCAATTTATGTAAATGGTGTACCAAAGTTCCTATATATCATTCGATTTGTACGAAATTTGGCATAGCGTAATGAATTAAGTCTAGAATGATGTATGTTAAGTTTCCTGAAAATCAGTCCAGATTTAGATATAGCTCCCATATATATTTTGGTGTGTCCGATTTTACACAAAATTGACACAAACTTTTCACAACGTACTGGAGTTAGAATAACCTAGAAGTTGGTTTTAAATGCTTTACCATGGTGGGTCCAATCGGCACAAAATTTTGCTCTACGTACTGAAGTTACTATAACATAACGTGTGGCAAGTTTAGTTCAAATCGGATTAGATTTTGATATAGCTTATATATATGCTTATAATTGGTTTTCATAATTATGTCCCTGGTCCTTTAAAAATTCGGCGTCTTTTAGGTTTCATCTGTTGGATATACCGAGAGTGGTGAAGGGTATCATATAGTCGGCCCCGTTCGACTTTACTACTTTCCTTACTGGTTCTATTTGTAACACATCGAAATAACCATTTCCGATGCTTTAAAATATATATATTCTTGATAAGCACAAAATTGTATGACGAGTAAGCCATGTCCGTCTGTCTGTTTTAATCATTCTAGCCTCTAACTAACAGAGATAGATTGCTAAAAGCTTGCATACAAAATTTTACAATCTTTTATCTGCAGGAAGGTAAAGTTCGAAGGCATATCTGCCATATAAGGGTACCACACCCCGCCCCTTTTTTTTGCTATTTTGGGGTTTTTGATCGATTTTAAACAGAATTCGCTGAAATTTGGTACTTTGGGTTCTTATTGGGTAAAAAATTTCTCCACTAAAAATTATAAATATAGGTTCAATTTTTCGAATGTTTTTTGGAGGACAACCTCAGATACGCGCGAGGGTTTACACAATATAGCCTAAAGGAATAGCAGTGCTGCAGGTTGGTTCTATTTAAAAAATTTATAATTTACGATAAGAGATTAGCTGAGCTCCAGGCGGGAATCTTTTAAAGAATATTTTTAAAACGACTGGAAAACCTCCAGTCGGGGATTTTTTAAAGAATGTTTTCGAAACAACAGGTGTGGATTTTTAAATAATATTTTTAAAAGCACCAGCAGAGCTTTAGGCGTGGATTTTTTAAAGAATATTTTTAAAAGGACTATCAGAGGCGTGGATTTTTTAAAGAATAGTTTTAAAAGGACTATAAGAGGCGTGGATTTTTTAAAGAATATTTTTAAAAGGACCTTCAGAGCTCTAGGCGTGGATTTTTTGAAGAATATTTTTAAAAGGACCTTCAGAGCTCTAGGCGTGGATTTTTTGAAGAATATTTTTAAAAGGACCTTTAGAGCTCTATGCGTGGATTATTTAAAGAATATTTTTAAAATAACCTTCAGAGCTCTAGGCGTGGGTTTTTTAAAGAATATTTTTAAAAGGACCTTGAGAGCTCTAGGCGTGGATTTTTTAAAGAATATTTTTAAAAGAACCTTCAGAGCTCTAGACGTGGATTTTTTAAAGAATATTTTTAAAAGAACCTTCAGAGCTCTAGGCGTGGATTTTTTAAAGAATATTTTTATCAGAGCTCTAGGCGTTGATTTTTTAAAGAATATTTTTAAAAACCTTCAGAGCTCTAGGCGTGGATTTTTTAAAGAATATTTTTAAAAGAACCTTCAGAGCTCTAGGCGTGGATTTTTTAAAGAATATTTTTAAAAGAACCTTCAGAGCTCTAGGCGTGGATTTTTTAAAGAATATTTTTAAAAGGACCTTCAGAGCTCTAGGCGTGGATTTTTTAAAGAATATTTTTAAAAGGACCAGAAGAGCTCTAGGCGTGGATTTTTTAAAGAATATTTTTAAAAGGACCAGAAGAGCTCTAGGCGTGGATTTTTTAAAGAATATTTTTAAAAGGACCAGAAGAGCTCTAGGCGTGGATTTTTTAAAGAATATTTTTAAAAGGACCAGAAGAGCTCTAGGTTTTAATTTTTTAAAGATTATTTTTGAAAGGACCAGAAGATCTCTAGGTTTTAATTTTTTAAAGATTATTTTTAAAAGGACCAGAAGAGCTCTAGGTTTTAATTTTTTAAAGATTATTTTTAAAAGGACCAGAAGAGCTCTAGGTTTTAATTTTTTAAAGAATATTTTATGACTGAGTTCTAGGCTTTTATTTCTTAACGATAATTTTTTTAAGGACTAACTGCGATCTAGCCTTCATTTCTTAATGAATATTGTGGACCCTCGCAAACTTATAAAGGACCACGATCTTCGAATCTGCACTTGGAATGAGCGCACGTTGTACAGAGCACAGATTTCGCTTTGGCAAATGTACTCAAAAGATACAAAGCCGACATTATTGCCTTACAGGAAATACGATGGAAAGGGACAAGCCTAAGTAAATCAGATGATCACGCCCTGTATTATAGCTGTCAATAAACGAGACATGAAAATGGCTACGGATTTATGGTTAACAGGAAAATAAAAGACCCGTCTCCAGATTCACTCCAGTAGATGAGCGAATTGCTATAATCCGTATAAAAGCGAAGTTCTAAATCAGTCTCATTTGCACCCATGCTCCGACGGAAGACAAATATGAACAGACCAAAGACACATTTTACGAGCGCCTAGAAACAGCATGTGATCGCTGCCCTGGACATAACATTAAAATTCTGCTAAGACATGTTTATGCAGAAATCGAAAGGGAAAATTTCTTTGGCCCATGGTAGTTAGCAGCACTAAATGCAAGCATCTTGATATACACAAGGCCACCTGCATTTCTTCCGATCAAACAACGAGAAATCAAATCGATCGATGTGATATACAGAAGGCATTCTGTTTATTATTGGACCAATACGGCTTCAGACCTGCCAAATCCACCATCGACCAGATTATCACTCTGTGCCAAAAGATCCACGAAAAACACTTCGACACATTCCACATATTCGTCGAATATAAATCCGCATTCGAAAGCCCTATCCGTTCAGAGATGTTTAAAGCCATGTCTGCGTTCGTTATTCCTGCAAAATTAATACGGCTATGAAGGATAACTTTGAGTGGCGCACGGTCAGCATTTAAAGTCGGAAAGGACTTCGCGGAGCCCTTCAATAACAGCCCTATTTAACATCCTGCTGGAAAATGTCAGAACAGAAATGTACTCTGTACACCAAACAGCATATGTTAATTGCCTACGCCGACGACATCGACATAATGGGTCGAACATTGCGAGCGGTAACATCCACCTTTGAACGAATTGAGAAGAAGTCTGCCAAAGTAGCACTGACAGTAAATGCCGAGAAGATCAAGCTGACGTCCAGTAGACTCGGACCAACTGTGGAGTATGGAAACTACAGTTTCGAAGTAATGAACGATTTTATATACCTCGGCACCGCTATACACATCAGCTATAAAATCCGGAGGAGAATAGTGTTGGCCAACATATGCTACTATGGTCTGAGTAAGCAACTCAAAAGCAAGGCCACCTCTCGCCAGACCAAACTGACACTCTACAAGACGCTGATACTACACGTGCTGGTGTATGGATCTGAAGCATGGGTACATGCGCAAGCAGATGAATATCGCCGTCGAATGAACCATGACATCTATTCTAGGACAAAGACATAGTAAGACGGATCGAGCTGCAGAGGCTACGTTGGCTAGGCCATCTTGTTAGAAGATGCCCCACCTCAAGTGGCATATAAAAGCGAGCCAAGTGATGTTTCACGCAGAAGGGGAATGCCAAGAATCCCATGCAATGATCAAGTAGAAGACAACATCTCGGAACAGGGTCTCTCAAATTAGATGACATGCGGACAAGACCAACGCGCCTGGAAATCTTGTTTAAGGTCGGCTTATGGAACAACCATTCTGTAACAAGCCAGTTAAGAAGGTATATGGTTCCTTTTGTGAATATGTATAGAATCACATTCTAAGTCGATTTATGCATGTCCGTCCGTCCGTCTGTTGGTGTTAAATTGTAAACAAAGTACAGGTCGCATTTATGATCCGATTGGATGAAATTTGGCATAGGCCACTTATTTGGCCCAAGGACGAACCCTATTGAAATTGGGAAAAATCGGTTCCAATTTAGATATAGCTCCCATATATATTTTCGTCCGATTTCATGTAAGTGGTGTACCAAAGTACTTACTGGAGTCAAGAATGATGTGTGCAAAATTTCGTGAAAATCGGTTAAGATTTAGATATAGCTCCCATATATATGTTCGACAGATTTAAAGTAAATGGTTCACCAAAGTCTCTATATATCTTTCGATTTCCATGAAATTTGGCATAGCGAACTGACATGAGCCTAGAATGATGTGTGCAAAATTTCGTGAAAATCAGTTCCGACTTAGATATAGCTCCCATACATATGTTCGACCGATTTCATGTAAATGGTTCACCAAAGTCCCTATATATCTTTCGATTTCCACGAAATTTGACATAGCGTACTGAATTGAGTCTAGATTGCTGTATGCAAAATTTCACGAAAATCGGTTCCGATTAACATATAGCTCCCATATATATGTTCGACTGATTTCATGTAAATGGTGTACCAAAGTCCCTATATATCTTCCGAATTGCCCGAAATTTGGCATAGCGTACTGAATTGAGACTAAAATGATGTGTGCAAAATTTCGTGAATATCGGTTCCGATTTAGATATAGCTCCCATATATATGTTCGACCGGTTTAATGTAAATGATTCACCAAAGTCCCTATATATCTTTGGATTTCCACGAAAGCGAACTGATGTGAGTCTAGAATTATGTGTGTATAATTTCTTGAAAATCGGTTCCGATTTATATATAGCTCCCATATATATGTTCGACCGATTTTTGTAAATGGTTCACCAAAGTCTCTATATATCTTCCGATTTGCACGAAATTTGGCATAGCGTACTGACTTTAGTCTATATTGATGTGTGCAAAATTTCTTGAAAATCGATTCAGAGCGTGTGTCAAGTTTTCTTGAAATCTGTCCAAATATAGATATAGCTCCCATATAGTTTCGTCCGATTTTAAGTAGGACCCAAACCAGTCAGCGGAGCAGTATAGTCGGACGGGGCCGACCATACGATACCCTACACAACTTCCATGAAAATCTAACTTTCTGTGGTTCTATATTCTGAGATTGGGCAATATTTCGCGATATTTGCACACTTTTGACTGGTTAGAGGTAAGCAAATGTTACTAATAATCACTACAGCATCTCTAATTACTTGTCCAGATTCCCTTCACCGTGGGTTGTGTTGTGATGTTCGGATTTCGACTCGAAAAGTACAAATAATAAAGTTTTCGGTTCACTTCATTCGAAAATTATTATCTGATCATCACCTAACATTTTAGGCGATGTCCTTGACCATAACTGGAACCTCATGGAACATTTCAAAGCGATCAGCGCTATATTTCCGCCCTCCAGTGTGGTAATAGGTTACTAAATAATATATGAATACGTAAGCACCTGTAAATATTTAAGTGTAACTCCCGCATCCGAGTACCTACGACAATACGACAATTGGTATCAATTTAAATGTCAAAAGGTCCTCTTGGATATACTATCAACTTCTCTGGTCTATGTCCTTCAGTGGTAAATATATACGCTATAGAATACAAATTTTGTCATTTTTCACACAAAAGTTAGGGTCCATTTGACCCGCTAAATATTTACCGGTCTTTATCAAAACAGGCATGCTTATTCTTTGGCGCGATCCCCTTCTCCACGCAAAAATTCGCGGTGTTTGGCCCATAATTGCGGCATCCAGAGCGACCAGAAAAACCGACAAAAATAAAGTTTTTGGTCCATTTCATCCCCTAAATATTAACCGATCTTTTCCAAAAACAATAGGGGTCTTCAGTGGTCAGAACCCATCCTATATGCAAAATTTCGTGAAGATTGGTCCATAACTGTGGCCTGTATCGTGTTTACAAATTATAATGGACAGAAGGACGGACGGACACACATGTCTAGATCGACTCAGCTAGTCGAGATATGACGATCGGTATACTTAAAGGTGGGTCTAGGACCAATATTTCGCGGCGTTACAAACTTTTGGGACTGCACAAAGCTATAATACCCTGACAACATAGTTGTGTAGGGTATAAATATGTCCATTAGGAATAAAACGTGCATAAATTAGTTTATGATCTAAGTCGATTCACATTTAGATAAAGGTAACAAATTTTTGTTCATCTAATTTCATGTTAATTGACCTTCTATTAGAATGCATCTTTTTAATACAAGAGTTGAAAAAAAACTCTTGATGATTAAAAGAAGTTTCCCTATTTCCAAATAAAGAAGTAATTGAGGTTAGATTCTGTGGTAGACACTACCGCAAGTAACCAGGACATTTTAAGAATTTTGAAAGAATTCTTTGTGGGCTGTTTTAAACGTAGTATACACTCATTTTCACCTTGGTGATGGTTTAAAGCACAGTCGTATTTTGTATCATAATTTAACATGGTTGATTATTCTCATTCCCCCACATCATTCTCATCCGCCTCACAATAGAAGTCTCCCATTAAAAATAATTGGCAATTAAGTTAAAGCGCAATAGACGCCAACACTCACATCGAACACGTTTGTTCAATTAATTATCCAGCAATGGCAGTATTCATTGTGTCATAAACATACACACATACATCAACATGAGTAGCAACTACAATGTGACATTTGAAGTTTTAAAATGGGAGTCAAAATGATAAAATACTCTCTTCAAAAAGAAAAAAAAACAAAAATAAACATTTGAGCATCCCTTCTTCAAAGATTCAAATGGATGTTTGTTATCCTCCTTTAGTGACATTTTATGTGACACTTGTATGTTAGATGGTGTGTGTGTACGGATGAATATGTGTCCGTACGTTTTAAGGGACAATTAATTTGGCTCACATATTCTAATAAATTTGTAGCCATTTTTTTGGCATTCTTAGAGTTCGTTATTTATTAATGACTAATTTTCGTAGAAGTTCCACGTTTCTTTTAGCCTGAAATGATAAGGATTTGGAAATAAATTGCACATGAATTTCAAATTTAATTTATGCGTGTTGAAAATAGATGCTAAATTTTAGATATCCATATAAAAAGGACCAGTAAAACATGGATTTTTGAAGAATGTTTTCTTAAGGGCCAGAAATACTTGGAATTTTTCAAGAATAGTTTTTAAAGGACCAACCATCCAAGGCGTGGATTTTTTAAAGAATATTTTCTAAAGGACCAACCATCCAAGGCGTGGATTTCTTAAAGAATATTTTCTAAAGGACCAACCATCCAAGGCGTGGATTTTTTAAAGAATATTTTCTAAAGGACCAACCAACTATCCAAGGCGTGGATTTTTTAAAGAATATTTTCTAAAGGACCAACCATCCAAGGCGTGGATTTTTTAAAGAATATTTTCTAAAGGACCAACCATCCAAGGCGTGGATTTTTTAAAGAATATTTTCTAAAGGACCAACCATCCAAGGCGTGGATTTTTTAAAGAATATTTTCTAAAGGACCAACCATCCAAGGCGTGGATTTTTTAAAGAATATTTTCTAAAGGACCAGCCATCCAAGGCGTGGATTTTTTAAAGAATATTTTCTAAAGGACCAACCATCCAAGGCGTGGATTTTTTAAAGAATATTTTCTAAAGGACCAACCATCCAAGGCGTGGATTTTTTAAAGGATATTTTCTAAAGGACCAACTATCCAAGGCGTGGATTTTTTAAAGAATATTTTCTAAAGGACCAACCAACTATCCAAGGCGTGGATTGTTTAAAGAATATTTTCTAAAGGACCAACCAACTATCCAAGGCGTGGATTTTTTAAAGAATATTTTCTAAAGGACCAACCAACTATCCAAGGCGTGGATTTTTTAAAGAATATTTTCTAAAGGACCAACCAACTATCATGAGAGCTATATCTAAATCTGAACCGATCTCAGTAAAACTTCGAAGACGTCGGGCTATCCTAATTTCAGTACGTTGCGCAAAATTTTGTGCCAATCTATCTGGGCTAAATTTGACTCTTTGGTGCACCATTTGCTAAAAATCGGACGAAAATATATATGGGAGCTATATCTAAATCTGAACCGATTTTTAGGAAACTTAATACACATCATTCTAGACCTAAAGCATTAGGCTGTGCCAAATTTTGTGCAAATCGAAAGACATATGGGGGCCGTTTACATCAAATCGGACGAAAATATATATGGGAGCTATATCTAAATCTGAACCGATTTTTCCTAAATTCAATAGGATTCGTCCTTGGGCCAAATAAGTGACCTATGCCAAATTTCATACAATTCGGATCATAAATGCGACCTGTACTTTGTTTACAATTTAACATGGACAGACAGACGGGCGGACGGGCGGATATGCATAAATCGACTTAGAAAGTGATTCTATGCATATTCTCAAAAGGAACTATGTGTCTACCTCGATTCCTTTTGCCTATTTTATATGCACATATGTGGTGAAGGTTTTAAAGATTAGACAATATTAGGGAAATTGGGTATGACCCCCCATCAAGGACCACAGTTTTAAAAGGGCCCTTGAACATTTCGTTTTTACAAGATCACCCTATTGATCACACTCCTATCTTGGAACGTCGGAATAATATTTTTAAAAAAATCATGCCTAAGAGCATGAATTACAGCCTATTTATAAATTCAACAGTACACTCCTTAAAAATATATTTATATATATGTATTATTTTTTTTTTTGTTGAAGAAACGTCCACCTGTTTGTGTTTCGTAAAAAATATTTTGAAAAATACGCTCTTTCCCATCCTTAAGACTAATAGAAATCACATTAAAAGCTGCAAACTGGACCTCGCATCTTGTCACACAGGCAATCATCTATGAATACGGGAAGTGGCAGAGCCAGGGAGCATTGGGACCAATGACTTGGTCGATTGCCTATCAACGCCTTGGGAAGATCTTAATTTTTTAAATCCACCCATCCCATATTTGAACCTCAAATATATTTCTAAACAATGCATGCCTAATGATGGACCTTTAAAAATGTGTTTGAAAAAAAATCCACACCTTTCAAGAAACTCTTCAAATTTTCTAAAAAACGATATCTACATTTCTTTTAAACCCATGTCTATTATACGGCCTTGTTCCATTTTTTTTTGCAAATTTAAATTAAAATTCTATAAAATAGTGTTCCGAAAAAAATGTTTTTTCCATATCTCCGAATATGTACATTTGTATCAATCTCTATCGGTATAAAATTTATGAAATTTGTTGTTAGAATATCGCAAAAAAACAGAAAACACCCTTAACCACTCTTATCATAAACATCAGCCGCATAAATACAATATGACAAACATACATAGATAGTTATATTCATACACATATTAAAACATACACACCTACCACCAACCAAGCCACCCACCCACCAACCAAACCAAATGTCGTTTTGTAATGGAAATGACAGCATGTTGACATGCTGACAAAACGTAGTAACGAACGAATGAATATTGCGAGTGAACGACGGACGACGACATCAGAATGTTTTATATGAAAAGTTTTTGGTTTGTCATACACAACAACGAAAATAAAATGTTACATACATATATATGTACATACATACCACATATGAGTGTTTATTTTCATATTCATATTCGATTCTTGAAAATACGCACAAAATTAAAATGATTTTCTGTTTTTCTGCTGTTCGTTTGTGATGGGTGTTCCCCGCCAAACATCCACATATTTCCTTCCTCCATCAGCACCCAGTCCCCCTCTCTCTCTCTCTGTGTACCAAAAATGAATTATAATTATGATTACTTTCTTATGTTCCAATGTTAAGTTGTATGTATGTATGTTTGTAGGTTGGTTGCTTGTTTGGTTGGTATGTGATTTGTTTTTAAATACAGAACTGCCATATCACAGCAAAATTACTTTTCGAACTCTTACGAGTTCAAACCACAAAATGAAATTGAAATGAAATAAAGTTTTTCTTCTTATTCTTCTTGTCATTCATATTGTTAATTAATAAACATTAACAAAATACACAAAAACACTCATGCCTGCATTAATAAATATATGTATATATAGGTATGTAGGTATATTAAGGACTGAATCCCCAAAAATTAAATTAATTTTGGAATTTAAAGGAGTTGAGGTCTCCTTGAACATGTTTACAAAACACGTCATATAAGAGTCCTTGAAAATATTCTTTGAAAAATCCACGCCTTATTTTGGTCCTTCAGAAATGTTTCTTTGAAAAATCCACGCCTTATTTTGGTCCTTCAGAAATGTTTCTTTGAAAAATCCACGCCTTATAAGAGTCCTTGAAAATATTATTTGAAAAAATCCAAGCCTTGGAGAAGACCAAAAAAAGGGTTTTTATACCCTTCACCACTATGTGCCTATGCTTGTAACAGGCAAAAGGAAACGAGATAGACCCATGGTTCCTCTTGAGAATATGCATAGAATCACTTTCTGAGTCGATTTATGCATGTCCGTCTGTCTGTCCATGTTAAATTGTAAACAAAGCACAGCTCATTTATTTGGCCCAAGAACGAACCCTATTGAATTTGGGAAAAATCGGTTCAGATTTAGATATAGCTCCCATATATATTTTCGTCCGATTTTAGCTAAATAGTGCACCAAAGCCCCTATTTATCCTCCGATTTGCACGAAATTTGGCACAGCGTACTGAATTAAGTCTAGAACGGTGTGTGTTAAATTTCGTGAAAATCGGATCAGATTTAGATATAGCTCCCATATATATTTTTTCGTCCGATTTTATGTAAATGGTGCATCAAAGTCCCTATATATCCTCCGATTTGCACGAAATTTGGCAAAGCGTACTGAATTAAGTCTAGAACGATGTTTGTTAAATTTCGGGAAAATCGGTTCAGATTTAAATATAGCTCTCATATATATTTTCATCCGATTTTATGTAAATGGTGCATCAAAGTCTCTATATATCCTTCGAGTTGCACCAAATTTGGATTTATAAAAAATGACCGAGTGTACAAAACATACTGAAATAAGTGTAATTTTACATGTGGTATGTTTCGATGAAATCGGTTTAGATTTCGATATTTTGCTTTAAATTTATTTACATAATTTTGTCCCATTGTAAGAAGTAACTCTATATCTGACCAACATTTAGTATAGCTTGCAAAATGTCATGTTTAATTTCATGTTAATGGTCCTTCAAATCCATCTGTTGAATATACCCAAAGTGGTGAAGGGTATCATATAGTCGGCCCCGCCCGACTTTACTACTTTCCTTACTGGTTTTTTAATCCAACCCTTAGAGGAGGGTTTGAAAATATTTTTTAAAAAAATCAAGCCTTAGACGTTTTAAAATAAACTCCTAAAATATGTGTTTTCTAAGAAACTGACACCGATTTGTGGTTCTTAAAAAAATATATTTTTTTTAATACGCTCCTACCCCTCCTTAAGACTAATAGAAATCACATTAAAATTTTGAAACTGGACCCTGCATCTTTTCACAAATGCAATTATCTGTGATGACGACAGACGTGGCAGAGCCAGCGAACATTCAAACCAAGTTAAGATATCAGTGGCCGATTGGCCAGCTAGCCAGCCATCCATCCGGCCAAAACTTTATGCTTGGCTTGGTCAGCTATAGCTGGTCAGTTAGCATTAAAAACAGAATTGCTGATTGCATTTTAGATTAATGCGATTATTTATTCGGCATATAAGCTGATTATAATGCAAAAGCAACAGCAAACGGTTGTTGTTTTCATGATTCCCCCCTCCACTCTCTCTCTATTTTGTAAACTAGAAAATATTTCGGACAAGTTTCGTTAAAAGAGATATGCAAAGTTTTTTTTTTTAATATTTACAAAATTAGAGCATAGTATGGCTGTTAACTTTAAAATGCTGTCAATATTATTGAAATTTATTTTCGAATTGAAAAACTAAATTATCATAAATCAACTGTCAATATCAAGTACCAAAAAAATAAATAAAAAAATCAAGAGCTAAGAGAACTATATCCGTTGACATGGAAATATATGGAGGCCTTTTAAGTGAAAACAAAATGTTTGTAATTAATGAAATAAAAAAATTTGAAATTAATTGCAGTTCAGGCATTGACAGCCAATTTGTAAATTAATGATTTTTTCGAATGAAATGTTGAATTTTAAAGAAAATATCAAATTTATCGAACTTCAACGAAAATCCACATAACTATTGAAAAAATACAACAAGTTAAGTATAAGTCTTCAAAAGAAAAAAAAGCGGAGATATTTGAATAGAAACCTCCTTATGGGTTCGGATATAGCAACCACTTTATGGCATTGATGTATCCACCATAAAACAGCCCGTTCATACCCTGTAGGAAATGTCTATAGAAAATCACTACTGACTTACAATTGACATTGTCACCAATACTATTGACCGACTATGATATGCAGACAAGTTGTTGAAAATATGGAGACATGTCGCCACAATAGTAGACAAAAGGGACACAACACCCCAGATTTCCTTCAGGGTAACTACCGCACACGTGTTCGGTATGTAGCGTTACGTCCTATTATAGTAGCTACTCCTTTACATTGTATTTTCAGTTATTACTGGTGTGTGTTCTTCGTTGGCTGCCTCTTAGGTAGTGAGGAATAAGTCTCCTTCCCATCGCATAGAACAGTGCTATCCGACGTGCTGTGTTAACGACTGAAGCCAATGGTCAATGACATTATTGAACCATATCAATGCGGCTTCTGGCCTGGCAAATGCACCATTGACCACTATTTTCACTTTGTAAAAGACCCACGAAAAACACGTCGACACATTTCATCTATTCGTCGGCTATAAAGCCGCATTGGACATCCCTATCCGTTCAGAGGAGTTCGGCATTTATGCAAACTTAATACAGCTATGCAGGATAACTTTAAATGACACTAGGTCAGCAGTTAAAGCCGGAAAGGACCTATCGGAGTTCTTCATTACCGAACGAGGATTCGGAAAAGGTGACAGTTTGTCATATGACCTGTGGAACAGAAATGACACGCTGTACACCAAACAGCATATGTTACTCGCCTACGCCGCCGACGACATCGATATAATAGGTGGGATATTGCGAGCGGTAACAGAGAAGAAGTCTATCAAAGTAAGACTGGCAGTAAATGGCGAGAAAACCAGGCTGATGGTATCAACGCGCAAGACGTCCAGTCGACTCGAACCAACTGTGGAACTTGAAAACTACAGCCGTGAGGTGGTGAACGATTTTATATTCCTCGGTTCCGCACATAAACAAAAATAATAACATCAACTTTGAAATCCGGAGAAGGATAGTGTTGGCCAACAGATGTTACTAAGGTCTCAGTAAGCTACTCAAAAGCAAGGCCACCTATCGCCAGACAAAATTCACACTCTACAAGACGCTGATAATACTCGGAGTGTTTGAGAGAAAACTTCTCCGAAAGATCGATCTGCGTCGTCGAATGAACCATGAGCTATACCATCTATTCTGGGACATCGGCATAGTCAGACATATCGTGTTGCATCGACTACATTGGCTAGGACATGTTGTGAGAATGGATAAAGACGCCCCAGCTAAAAAGATATATAAAAGCGAGGCAAGTGATGGCACAAGGAGAAGGGGAATGCAACGAATCCGATGAAAAAATCAAGTAGGAAAATCACATTCAATAAAGAGGTCATTGAATAGAACGTCCTCTCTTCATAGCAGGACTTCTAAACACAGAAGTCTGAACTTCCATACATAGAAGTCAGGACTTCTATAACTAGAAGTCAAGACTTTTATACATAGAAATCAAGACTTTTATAAATAGAAATCAAGTCTTCTGTACATAGAAATCAAGACTTTTATAAATAGAAATCAAGTCTTCTGTACATAGAAGTCAATACTTCTATACATAGAAATCAAGACTTCTATACATAGCAGTCAGAATTTCTATACATAGAAATCAAGACTTCTATGCATAAAGTCAAGACTTCTTACATAGAAGTCAAGACTTCTATACATAGAAGTCAATACTTCTATGCACAGAAGTCAGGATTTCTATACATAGAAGTCAAGACGTTTATACATTGAAGTCAGTACATATATACATAGAAGTCAGTACTTCTATACATAGAATTTAAAACTTCAGTACATATAAGACAGGATTTCTCAACACAGAAGTCAAGACTTCTATACATTGAAGTCAGTACATCTATAAATAGAATTCAGTACTTCTATACATAGAAGCCAGTACTTCCATACATAGAAGTTAGGATTTCTATACATAGACGTCAGGATTTCTAAACATAGAAGTCAGGACTTTTATACAAATAAGTAAAATGAAAAGTGTACCCAGTCTGTATCAAGTGTCCAGTATAAAGCTGCCAAAGTCCAAAAAATATCCAGGAATTATTATTAGATTGTGTGCAATTGCAAATAGGGAGTTCTTTTTGTAAAGTATCGAGAATTTATGATTGCTGCAAAATTCGGATCGAGAAATTATGATTGTTGCAAAATTCGGATGAAGTCCATATTAGTGCCTCAAAAATTATGGAATGTCGTGGAGGAGGGAGAATGAACGAAAAAATATGCCTCATGAAAGAAAAGGGACGAAAAGTTAATGGCTTCAAGTGTGCAAAGTGTAACTTCCGTGGATCAGATTAAGGGAGAAGGGTGGTCGAATTACCACCGAAAAATAAATATGCAAATTTACATCCGTTATGGATAAGCTGGCCGAGGCAGACATATTAGGTTGGGGAAAAAGAAATCCATTAGGACGGTCACCGAAAATGTCTAGAAAATCGGAGAAATTATTGAAGTTGACCGGCATGTTAGCAATCCTAACATCGCCCATTTACACAAAGCTGGACTCAGAAAGAAGATCCATGTTTGGGTGCCACACCAATTAACAGAAAAGAATGGGATAGATCGAATTTCCATTTGCGAAGCCTTGGCCAAACGGAATGAGATTGACCCATTTCTTAAATGGATGGTGACTGGAGATGAGAAATGGATCACATACAATAAGCCTGTGCTAAAACGATCGTGGTCAATGAAGCACTTCAAACGGTGGCCAAACCAGGTCTAACGGCCAGGAAGTTTCTGCTATTTATTTGGTGGGACTGGAAGGGGATAATTTATTATGAGTTGTTTCCATATGACCAAACGTCAACAACTGGACCGTTTGAAGATAGCAATTGACCAGAAACGGCCAACAGGAGAAGTGTCGTGTTCCACCAGGACGCAAAATTTCGTTAATGATAATGGTATCTAGGGAGGATGTCTATACTTTGAAGCCAAGACTCCTATACGTAGTCGAAGTAAGGACTTCTGTACATAGAAGTCAATGCTTGGAAGAGTTCCCTTGAAGATAATTATTGGAGTTTCCCAGCAAGTGGTAAATCTAACATTTTTAAACACAACGTTGGTTTTGAGAACATTTTTCTTTTTTTCAAAATTATATATACTAATATAAATATTCCCGCCCAAAAATTATTAAAAAATTTTATAGAAAAAAAAAATTCAACATACCACATTTCACGTTTAATCGAAGATATCCGGATAACAGCTATGGTTTATCGTTCAATTGGTTGATTCTGCTTAGATTTCAGCAATGGATTTCATCATTTCGATTTTCCGAATTTGGATTTTCCAAAGGAACAACCATATACACTAAACACTTAACACAATGAGACACAAAAAAACTTGGTACTCTGGAGTTATCTATCGATGCTTTGTAAAAAACACATTGATTCACATTTATATACTTTTTTTATTATTATTTTTAATTTTACTCACAACCTTGCGGTATACATCAATTTAAAATTTTCAATTTTTTTATTTGATTTTTTTTTTTGCTTTGCTTTTATAAAATTGCTTTAGTTGTAGTTGTTGCTATTTTTCTCTAAAGCTTTTTCTCGCGTATTAATTTATGTACAGCAGACATATAGAGCTACGCGTTAACGCCCGTTTCAATTTTTATTTTCCCAATTTGTGTGTTTTGTTCATCTTCTGTCTGCCTATTTGAGAAATTCGCGTGCCTTTGATTTCGTGGTTGTTGTTGTTGCTGCTGCTGCTCTTGATTGAGGGGATATATATTTATTTTTTTTTCTTTCTCACTATGATTTTCATCTGGCTGTAGCTTTGATGACGACAATCATTTGTTTAGTTGAAGATACACAGAAAAAAACTACAACAACAACAAAAACAAGGTGAAAATTCAATTTAATTTGATTTGCGTTTACATTACGTCGTTTACGTACGAGTGCACACAAATTATTGTGTGCTATTATTTTCTTCTTCTATTTGTTGGTAGTGGGAGGAGAGGAGGCAGAATTCTAGAGGTAGGGTCGTATCAATGTTAGCTGTTAGCTGAAGGTGGGAAAGTGATTTAATTGACAGCTGAAACATAGCCCGAGATGTTATCTTCGGAGATGTTGAAAACGAAAAATAAACATGACAGAACAAACCAAACAAATTTCCTTACTTTGACAGATGAAGAGGCAGAGGTGGGCGGAAGGTGAGAAAATGTTGTGAAAATTATTATGACAGAATTTCAGTTGTGTGGATTTTTTTCTAAAAGGGTTTAGAGATGGAAATCAAGACTTCTACACACATAAGTCAGGACATCTATACATAGAAGTCACAATTTCTATACATAGAAGTCACAATTTCTATACATAGAAGTCAGGAACTCTAAACAAAGAAATCAGGATTTCTATACATAGAAATCAATACTTCTATACGTGGAAGTCAGGAATTCTGTGCATAGAAGTCAAGACTTCTGTACATAGAAGCCAGGACTTCTATACATAGAAGTCAAGACTTCTGTACATAGACTTATATACATATAAGTCAAGATTTCTATTCACAGAAGTCAAGACTACTATACATAGAAGTCAACACTTCCATACATAGAAGTCAAGACTTCCATACATAGAAGTCAAGACTTCTATACAATGAAGTCAGGACTTATATACATAGAATTCAAGACTTCTATACACAGAAATCAGGACTTCTATACATAGAAGTCAAGACTTCTATACATAGAAGTCTAGACTTCTATACAATGAAGTCAATACTTCTATACATAGAAGTCAAGACTTCTATACATAGAAGTCAAGACTTCTATACATAGAAGTCAAGACTTCTATACATAGAAGTCAAGACTTGTATACTTAGAAATCAAAACACCTATACATATCCCAAAATCCCCAAAGCTCAGAGATTGCCCCCTTCTTCATCCCATGAATCCCAAGTGGGGCAACAAAATTGATTCTCGCAACATCTACGCATTTTCCTGTTCATCTCCGCCTCCTCATCCACTTGTATTTTGTTGTTGTTGTATACTTATTAGACACGATTTTGTTGTAGTTTGAAGTGTTATTGTAGTTCTTGTTATTGTTGTTGTTGCTGTTGTTATTGTTAGATTTTCCATCACGATGATGTTGGTCTATTCTGCAAGGTATTTAGCAGAGAGATTAGTTGTTAACATTATTGCTGTTGTTGTTGCTGCTGCCGTCTGTATATATTTAAATGGCAATATATATGTATATAACATACATATATTTGTTTGTATATAATTGTTTTTATGTATGTATGTCTGAATGTCGGTATATATCATGAATTTAGTTTTCATGGCAACATATTATTTTATAGACTTATTTTCAACAGCTCTCGACATCGACAAAATGAAATGAAATTTAACGTCAAATATATATGGAACGGGAGAGAGAGGATGGTTACGAAATTATTGTTGTTGTTGCAAAGTGTAAGAAAGGAGATGACGATGGTAGGGGAGAAGAGGAGCTTGAGAGTGATGTGTATCAAAGTTGAAAGTGAATGTTGCTAAGGATATTATTATATCATTTGTGACACTAATTTACATGGATTTATAATTCACATTTATTTGCGGTTATAACCAAATGGGATTTTATATATTGAATGCACTTCCTTGCACCAAATAGCGCCATCTATAATCCAATATAAACATTTTTTCTTTTGGTGTACGGTGCATACTTTTAGGTGTACACTTAGCAGGATCAGCTGTTTTGTTCCCACACGACGTCTAGACTACTAAAACCAATTGATTTAAAACGTCAATTCCATAGCGTGTGCGTCAATCCTGTTCAAAAACTCAGTGGTGGATTATATTTGACATATACGTTATGAGATTTACATTTGAGATCGAGTAGATTTCGTAAATCTAAACACACTTACTGTCCGTGTATTACTGGGGTTGTATCCTCACATGCAGCCGAAAATAAGGAACTGGATATTTGCACTACAAGCTTACTTAATATAACCGCACTCAGTTCTTTTTGGATCGTGATAAGTGACATAAACGTTGAGCGCCACTATCATGACAATTCCCCAACTCATCTTTTCAAAATAACCAGCATTTTTGGGAGTCTTCTCAGCTGCAGACAAAATGGAAAAACTAAGTAATTGCTCTGCAGGCAGGAACTAGGTCATACATTTTGTTCCATAGTTCATATTAATTCAATTGTTCATTGGTACATGCCAGTTAATTCGTTCTATAAACGAGAAGATCTAGATGAACCTAGTACCGATCGCTTCATTTTGCGGAATAGTTCCCATTGAACTACATCGTTGCAGGATCAGCTGATTTGTTCGGAGTCCATTTAATCATGAAAACCCCATGAAGTATCCTCACATGCAGCCGAAAAGAAGGAACTGTATATTTTCTCTACAAGCTTACTGAATAGAACGGCATCCAGCTCTTTTCGTATCGTGATAGGTGATATAAATATCACGACAATTCCACAACTCATCTTTTCAAAGTAATCAACCATTTTAGGAGTTTTCTCATAAGGAAAATCTGCGTATTTACTCTGCAGGCTGAGACTAGGCCACACATCCATACTTCATTTTAGTCGATCAATGAACGAGAAAAGATCTAGATGAACCTAGTACCGATCATTTCATTTTGCAGAATAGTTCCCATTGAACGATATCGTTGTGGAGCAATTGAATACTAATTATATCCTCTGATTAATATATGGAACGGCCTGATATTTAAATTTTTAGTATCTGAGGATGTAGATGGCGGAATCAATAAATTAAACAACTCAATTTAGACATTTCTTCATTTGACATACATTGCTGTACTGGATGGTAAAGATATCATTGAGGTCTCAAAATTTTGCGACAATACAGAGTACGCTGATTTAAGGAAACAGATGAAGGACAATTGAAATTTGTTATGTTGTTTGAATGGAATTAGGATTTGAAGAGGATAGCCGAAAAAATGTTCATAAGTCTACGGGGAGTAGACATTTTGGTTTAGACGGACAATTGAATAGATGGTGTTTGAGAGTTTTATCAAAAGGAAGACCTGCGTATTTCCTCTACAGGCTGAGACTAGGCCACACCTCCATGTTCTATAGTTCATTTTAGTTCAATCAGTGAACAAGAAGATCTAGATGAACCTAGTACCGATCGTTTCATTTTGCAGAATAGTTCCCATTGAACTACCTCGTTGTGGAGCGATCCAACACTATTTTTATCATTTGTTCACTATATAGAAGGTCATGATATTGAAATTCATCTCAGAGGAATAATTCCCTACAGAGAGGCAATAAAATTAAACAACTCTATTTCGGCAGTTCCTAATTTGATGTCGAGGACAGGTAAGGACCTCGTTGAGGTCTCAACATTTTACGACAATACGGAGTACGCCGATTTAAGGAAACAGATGAAGGACAATTGAGATTTATTAACGTGTGTGAATGGAATTAGAATTTGAAAAGGGTAGCCGAGGAAATTTGCTTAATCCATATGTCTATAAGTAATAGACTTCGTGGTTTGGACGAATAATTGAAAAGGTGGTGTGTGTGTGTCGTGAGGGCTTAATTGTCTTATTGTGTCAGAATCGAACGGGTTTGCCTAGAAAGAAACGTCTCACGGCCTGTTTATGTTCAGATTTAATCGCGTTCGCTATCAACGATCTGTTAACATCCGATGGAATGACTTCGTTGATGCCTTCACGGCAGTGCCTGAACTCGTGACGGATATGTCCACTAAGTTGTGACATCCATTAATGGACTGGATGGATATTAATGGTATGGTAAACCCAGACAGGTAAGAATACCTGGTTAAGGCCACAAAATTTGACGACAATACAGAAAAAACTTCGAATACATAAATCTGGACTTAATTCAGTACGCTGTGCTAAAAAGTTGTCTTCATCAGATAAATATTGGAAGTATGGTGCTTCATTTACATAAAATCGAACGAAAATATACATGACAGGTATACCTAAATCCTAACTGATTTAAACAAAATTTCGCGGACGTCAAACTTCATGTTGTCTCAATCGGACAAACATTGACAGTATGGTGCAACATTTACATAAAATCGGAGGAAACTATATATACGTGAGGTATATCTAAATCTGAACCGATTCTAATACAACTTCGCATACATCAATCTGGACCTACTCTCAGTACTCTGTGCAAAATTTTGTGTCAATCGGACAATATTGGGAGTTTGGTGCGCCATTTACCTAAAATGGGACGAAACTATATATATGAGACCTATATCTGAACCGATTTTCACCAAGTTCAATAGGGGTCGTCCTTGGTCCAATTTAGTGACATGTGGCAAATTTCATTTAAATCGGATCATAAACAGACGGACATTCATAAATCGACTCAGAAAGGGATTCTATGCATATTCCCAAAAGGAACCTTGGGTCTATCTCTGATCCTTTTGCCTGTTGCAGACATATGCACAAAGACCTAATATCCTGTACTACAGTGTGGTGAAGGGTATAAAATTTGAAATAGATAATTATTTCACATAATCGGTTTCACATAAAATTGCATCAAGAATCGGGTTTAAGTTTGGAGAAAAAATTTAAGTAGGTTCAACTTTTGGGTACAATTTTGGATATTTGAGTTTCGATATGTCCAACGAAGATACTTCATATTCAGCCATTTTTATTATCCACCATCCCAACTTTTTTTTAAAAAATATTTTTTATATTTTTTTTTAATATTTTTCATCTTACTTGTTTTTTTTTAATTTTTATTTCTTATAAGTTTAATTATTTCTTATTAACATTTTTAATATTATTTTATCATTTTTAATTTATTTTCTTATTTTAGTATTTTTTTACAATTTTAATAATTTTTCATCTATATATTTTAATTAATTTTTTTTATTCGATATTATTAATAATATTTTTTATTGGTTTTTAAATTAATTTTTTTTATTATTTATTAGTCAATTTTAATTTTTTGTTTTGTAATGTTTGAATATTGTTTAACTTTTTTTTTTTTGGAAATTATACAAATTTGCATATTCAGATTTTTCACCGGGTCGTTTTAACGTAAACTAGTGTTGTTATTAAAAGGGGATGATGGATGGATGGCAGGCTGGCTGGCTGGAGAGTGAGAGTTAGGTATGGCATAATAACGAGAGCAAGACGAGCTGTAGAGTGGCAGCAGCAGCAACAAAATGTGGGGTTAAGGGTTGTTGAGTAATTAAGTTTTAAATTGCACACACACAAAACAGATATTAAAAAATGTAGGTGAAATTTATTACAAAAAAAAAACAATACATTTTTCGGCTTTAGACCTGGAGATATGTTTATTTTCCTTCACTCACAAAAAATAACAGCAACAACAACACACACAGCAACACTTGTTTCCCTTTTAAGGAAATTTTGTAGAAAATTTTTGAGATATTTTTTTCGTATAGATTTTGATCAATTGAAAAAGGGTTTATTTGCCTTCTGTTTTTATTGTGGTTTTTGTTTCTTTTTTTCTGATATTTTTGTTTGTTTGTTTTATTATGCCCACCTTTTTATTATTATTACTTTTTTTCTGTATTTTGTCAAAGCACTTTTCTTTTTTTCTTGTATTCTGATTGCACACATACATACACATACATATAAATTTTGTATATATTTTTTGGGTATTTTTTTTCTTCTTCTTCTTGTTTGCTCGACTTGTACTGTGTTGTGATATATGACCGAAATACCGAGCGACCGTACGTCCGTCCGTCCAACCGACCGTTCTATTCCGTTCTTTTCATGTGTTCTTTATAAGGTTCTCACACAACACTGTTGCTGGACACACAACGCCGTTTTTTATGCGAGACGAGAATTATTTTTCTTCCATTTTTTTTAATTAAAAGTTTTTCACATAATTTGTTTGCGTTGATTTTCGCGATATGCCTTTCACAGAGATTTTGTTATTATTAATTTGGTTTCGGTTTTGTTTTACTTTATTTTATTAATGCAGAGCTACTTGTTATTGCTTTAAATCATTATTTAATCACTTTAACACACAGAAATTGTGTGGCTAATGTTTTCATTTTTTTCGTTCGAACTAAGGCGACGACGACGATAACAGGGAGAGCAGTCGCACAACAGAAGGCATTGCACAGCACACACAGAAAACACACAGTACAGTGGAAGAAGAAAAAGACGACGACGCGGCAACGACAACGACATCAACGATGACAACGAAACATACATAAAGTACACGACGAGGACGGTCACGATAAACAACAAGAAGAAACAACGACGGTTGAAAAATCACACGAAGTTATGAAAACTATACTCTCAGTTATACACTCACATGAGAGAGTGGGAGAGAGAGAGAAATATTACAGAGAAAATCACAACGCCAAAAAAGAAAAATAACATGAACCAACACGGTGGGGTTGAGTATTAGTGGGGTGTGTGTGGCTACCAATACCGGCAGAGATTGGACGCCACACGACACGAGTGCTAAGCAAACATCGTAATAATAAAGGGGGAGGTAAAAAACAAACGCCTGCTACCCAAAATAATAAAGAGCAAATGTGAAATGCATGCCGCCATTAAGTCTCTGTGTTGGGGCCCCCGCAACAGAAAGCAAAGCAAACAGCATGCATGATAAACAAAACATGCATTGCTCCACACACACACACACACGATGAGAGAGAGTGAAAGGTGGGGAGACGAGAGAAAGGTAGGGCGACAGAGAGAGTAACCGTTCGTTTACCAGAAAAGAGCAAGACAATGTCCCCCAAATACGAAAACACGATGAATCTTTGAGGCTAATAAGAAATTTATAAATGTAAACAAAACAAATGTTTGCTTTCTTTGGCAAAACAGAACAAGGAAAACAACAAACAACCAAGACTTCTAAGGAACTTGTTTGCTGATTAGAAAAACAACAAGAACGAAAGCATCTCTTTTTCGTTTAATGAATATGTGTTTGATGTTGTTGTTGTTTTTTATTTGCTGGGCTCCTAACAATGAAAACCGCCCGCCTTTTCCAAACCAGAAAACAACTTGATATCTCAACAAAATGTGTTCTTGGGTGAGCGAAGGAGAAGGCAGGGGGGATGTTATTTTTTGGCGCATGCTCCAGATTTTTTTGCTTTCCATTTTATCACAACATTTCTTCTGTATGTTATTTTGGCATTTGTTTTGATTGTTTTTTTTTTAATTTTATCTTGTTCGCGTATTCCCTTTTTTGGAGTTTTCTTTTCGCTTTGCCATTTTTTCACCTTCTTTGGATACACACACAGCAGCTCAGATTGTCAAACCGAATGTCAGTTAGGTATTAAGGGAAAATGTCAAACAAAAATTTTTTTGACAGTTCATCCCTTTACCTATTTATTTATTCATAGTTGTTTTATTCCATTTTC
>NW_026882965.1:0-4411 GCF_032173495.1 Musca vetustissima
ATCTATCTCATTTTTGTATTCTCATTTCTCCTCATTGAATTTTGTCATTCGTCGGAGAACCGATGTCATTTGCATTTTTTAACGATTGGGCTTTGATTTATCATTCCGGATTGCTGGTGGCTAAAAAAACTGTTTCCCTTACATATTTAAATATACCGATCCCTATTTTACTTATGACTGTCCCAAGCGCATTTGATTACAAAGCTAACTGACTTCCCTGCTTGTCGGTGGACTATTTTCTGTGTTTTTTAGTAGCCTCCATATAAAGTTCCCGGCAGTATTTGAATCGTAAATAATTTATTTACAGAAATTGTTTAAAATAAGTCCATGTTTTCAAATAGCCCATATTAGATATTTGCATGGTCCTGAAATAGAAAATGTTGTATTATAGCATTTCAGGTTCGTGGAGGATAAAAACTTATCGGAAGGGGCCCTCCAAATGATACCCCTCACAACTACCACGAAAATTTATCTTTCTGCGATTCTTTATTCCGAGCCTGGGCAATATTCAGTGATATTTGCACCCTGTTGACTGAATATAGTTCAACCCTGGAATATTTTCCAAACCTTTATTTCAGAGGTGAATATTTACGCGATAAAATAATTTTTTTTACTTTAGTAGTTGGTCAGATCCCCTTTACCGTGTAAAATGTGTGATGTTCTGAATATAATAATGGCCTGTAGAGCGACTAGAAAATCTGACACCGAAAATTTTAGGTGCCATCCTTTGACGATAACCAGAACCTCATGCATAATTTTAAAGTGACCAGCGCGACATTTTCGCCCTCTAGTGTGATAATAGTAATACTTAACAATATCAGAATACGTAGACCCTCTTAGATATTTACGTTTAATTCTCCTATCCTTGTACATCGAACCATATAATTGGTATCAATTTAAAGGTCAAACACTCTTCGTAGATAGTGTTTGAAACACTCTTTTTATTTTAAATATCAACTTCTCGGGTATATGTTCTTTAGAACATTAAAACAGTCATATTTATACCTTGGCTATATTTCGTGGTGTTCGTGTCATAATTGTGTCTTCTAGAGCGACCAGAACCCGCCCTACATGCAAAATTTCGTGACATTTGGTCCACAAGTGTGAACTGTGTATCGTGTTTACAAATCATAATATCGTGTCTACAAATTATAATAGACGGACGGGCACAGCTAGTCGAGGTATGATAATCGGTATACTTAAAGGAGGTCTAGGACCAATATGTCGCAGCGTTACAAACTCTTGGGTCCACACAAAGCTAGTTTTGTAAGCAAATGCCCTTAAACAAAGTTGTGTAGGGTATAAATAGGTCCATGCTTTGATATAGCCTTCATTCCTGCGCCGTTCCATTTTGTCATTATTTAATCTATCGTTTTCTATTTTACATAGGTTGGCCTAGGATGTTCTCATGCGCATTTGCTTACAAAACTGACTGTAATCTGTAAAAACTTTTTCACAGTAAATATGAAAGATAGGTTAATGGTTTGACGAAGCTCCCACTATATAAATTTGTCCGCCTAATTTTCGGCGTTTTAAAGGCTTTAGCTATTTTTTCCAAAAGAATTAATATCAATTGGCCATTCCCAGTTCATGTGCGTGAAGATAAATTCGTTTTTAACTAGCAAAGACACAAACCAGTATGTGTGGTTGTGTTCAGTATAACAGTTTTGTAATACGGTATAACAGAATTCACGGAAAATAAATTCTGATTTATTACGAAATTATATATATTTAAATTATATTCAGAATATATTTTCATTTTGTGAATATGAGTTATGATGTATTATGATAAAAAAATTTGTAAAAAACAAATAATATTGTCAAAAATAAAGAGAAAAAAACAATATATGTTTTAACCCACTGTGCGGGATCTATAAAAGATACGCCTGATCTGAAGGTACCGTATGAAAGCTTGTCTCCTCTATTTTTAGAAAATATTTTTTTCAGAATTTTCTGACACAGAAATTTTGAGAAAAAAATTTTTGAAAAAAAATATAATTTTAAGGAACATTATATTCAGAGAACCACTGTGCGGGATCTATAAAAGATACGCCTGATTTGAAGGTACCTTATGAAAGCTGGTCTCCTCTACTTTTAGAAAATATTTTTTTTAAAATTTTCTGACACAGAAATTTTGAGAAAAAATTTTTTGAAAAAAAAAATATAATTTTAAGGGGCATTATATTCAGAGAACCACTGTGCGGGATCTATAAAAGATACGCCTGATCTGAAGGTACCGTATGAAAGCTGGTCTCCTCTACTTTTAGAAAATGTTTTTTTCAGAAATTTCAGACACAGAAATTTTGAGAAAAAAAATTTTGAAAAAAATATATAATTTTAAGGGACATTATATTCAGAGAACCACTGTGCGGGAACTATGAAAGATACGCCTGATTTGAAGGTACCTTATGAAAGCTGGTCTCCTCTACTTTTAGAAAATATTTTTTTCAGAATTTTCTGACACAGAAATTTTGAGAAAAAAAAATTTGAAAAAAAAAAATATAATTTTAAGGGACATTATATTCAGAGAACCACTGTGCGGGATCTATAAAAGATACGCCTGATCTGAAGGTACCGTATGAAAGCTGGTCTCCTCTACTTTTAGAAAATGTTTTTTTCAGAAATTTCTGACACAGAAATTTTGAGAAAAAAATTTTTGAAAAAAATATATAATTTTAAGGGACATTATATTCAGAGAACCACTGTGCGGGAACTATGAAAGATACGCCTGATCTGAAGGTACCGTATGAAAGCTTGTCTCCTCTATTTTTAGAAAATATTTTTTTCAGAATTTTCTGACACAGAAATTTTGAGAAAAAAATTTTTGAAAAAAAATATATAATTTTAAGGGACATTATATTCAGAGAACCACTGTGCGGGATCTATAAAAGATACGCCTGATCTGAAGGTACCGTATGAAAGCTGGTCTCCTCTACTTTTAGAAAATGTATTTTTCAGAAATTTCTGACACAGAAATTTTGAGAAAAAAAATTTTGAAAAAAATATTTTCTAAAAGTAGAGGAGACCAGCTTTCATAAGGTACCTTCAAATCAGGCGTATCTTTTATAGATCCCGCACAGTGGTTCTCTAAATATAATGTCCCTTAAAATTATATATTTTTTTCAAAAATTTTTTTCTCAAAATTTCTGTGTGAGAAAATTCTGAAAAAAATATTTTCTAAAAGTAGAGGAGACCAGCTTTCATAAGGTACCTTCGGATAAGGCGTATCTTTTATAGATCCCGCACAGTGGTTCTCTGAATATAATGCCCCTTAAAATTATATTTTTTTTTTCAAAAAATTTTTTCTCAAAATTTCTGTGTCAGAAAATTCTGAAAAAAATATTTTCTAAAAGTAGAGGAGACCAGCTTTCATAAGGTACCTTCGGATAAGGCGTATCTTTTATAGATCCCGCACAGTGGTTCTCTGAATATAATGCCCCTTAAAATTATATTTTTATTTTCAAATAATTTTTTCTCAAAATTTCTGTGTGAGAAAATTCTGAAAAAAATATTTTCTAAAAGTAGAGGAGACCAGCTTTCATAAGGTACCTTCGGATAAGGCGTATCTTTCATAGTTCCCGCACAGTGGTTCTCTGAATATAATGTCCCTTAAAATTATATTTTTTTTTTCAAATTTTTTTTTCTCAAAATTTCTGTGTCAGAAAATTCTGAAAAAAATATTTTCTAAAAGTAGAGGAGACCAGCTTTCATAAGGTACCTTCAAATCAGGCGTATCTTTCATAGTTCCCGCACAGTGGTTCTCTGAATATAATGCCCCTTAAAATTATATTTTTTTTTCAAAAAATTTTTTCTCAAAATTTCTGTGTCAGAAATTTCTGAAAAAAACATTTTCTAAAAGTAGGGGAGACCAGCTTTCATACGGTACCTTCAGATCAGGCGTATCTTTTATAGATCCCGCACAGTGGTTCTCTGAATATAATGCCCCTTAAAATTATATTTTTTTTTTCAAAAATTTTTTTCTCAAAATTTCTGTGTCAGAAAATTCTGAAAAAAATATTTTCTAAAAGTAGAGGAGACCAGATTTCATAATGTACCTTCAAATCAGGCGTATCTCTTATAGATCCCGCACAGTGGTTCTCTGAATATAATGTCCCTTAAAATTATATTTTTTTTTCAAAATTTTTTTTCTCAAAATTTCTGTGTCAGAAAATTCTGAAAAAAATATTTTCTAAAAATAGAGGAGACAAGCTTTCATACGGTACCTTCAGATCAGGCGTATCTTTTATAGATCCCGCACAGTGGGTTAAAACATATATTGTTTTTTTCTCTTTATTTTTGACAATATTATTTGTTTTTTACAAATTTTTTTATCATAATACATCATAACTCATATTCACAAAATGATGAATGAATACATATTCTGAATATAATTTAAATATATATAATTTCG
>NW_026882966.1:0-43027 GCF_032173495.1 Musca vetustissima
GATGTTGCTGGCAATTTAATTTACACATATTTTATTTTTTTTATATTTCGTTTTTTGTAATTTATTATTACGCCCAGGTGTTAATTGGAATTTACATTTTAAATTTCTGGCCCCGAATACTTTATTCCATTAACTTTAATTAATATTTTTCATACGCCACCCAGTGTCATGGGAATTAAAAATTAATAATAATCATATGCCACCCAGTAGGGAGAGAGAGGAATTTATTTATTTATTTTGAAATTATGAAAGAATGGCTTTAGAAAACTGATGATTGAGGGCTTTCGAAATATTTCAGCTGTGATGTATGTATCATTTAAATTTAATTTAGTAAAATCGATTTAAAGTCATAATGCCTTGAGTTAAATATTTGCCATTAGTTTTACATAATGTTCGGTGTTGTATACAAGAACTTTGTTGAGTTATTCCTTGTAACACAAAAAAACTATAAATATTTTATTAAAAACAACAACAACGAGAACAACATATTGTTAGCTTTTCACTAAAATCCTGGCAACATGGAAACTATAAAGAAAACAATTACTGGGAGCATATTTGTTGATTATTATTCTGTGTTATTATAATTCGTAGAACATGGTCAGAGGGGCGTATGTCTTCCAGGCTAAGAGGAGGGTGTACAGAATATTATTCCATAGCGTCGCAATAAATTGTGGGCTCAGTTTAAAGACCACTTGGTAGGCAAAGATCAGAGTAATATGTCCTACCCCTAAAATATCGAAAAATCCTCCTCACGAATACTACTCGATAGACGCCAATGGCCATGGTTACCTCAGAAAAATACCCTCCCACATAAAATCCTTAAGAAAATATCAACGAACTGCAAACATAAAGTACAGCTTTTTTTCAAAAAGGGATTTACTTGTTATCACCCTCCTCAGGTTTAGTTATGAAAATATGCAACGATGCTGAGCACATGGAAAAAATTGATACAAAAAAAAACCTACAGAAAAAAATTTTAAATTATAAAAATATTAAATCTATTGTCACGACTCTCCTCAGGTGTGTTATTTCACTCCCCCTCCACATCTAGTCCTATTATTAATTACAATTGGTCCATCAGAAAATATTTACATTTTACACAAAAACTCTCGATTTGTTTATCTACCACGTGCCGAACGCTTTGTTTGTTTTGGTCTATTTGGAGCTCAAACGGCTAACCCAAAAGGAAAGTGGTCAATGGATTCCGGGGACTACTCTCAAAGGCTACATAAACCAGTAATGAAAGTAGTAAAGTCGGACGGGGCCGACTATATGATACCCTTCACCACTTTGAGCATATTCAAAGATGAAATAGAAGCTATATCTAAATCTGAACCGATTTCAACGATTTCAGGAAACTTAACACACATCATTCCAGACCTCATCCATAACGCAGTGCCAAATTTCGTGCAAATCGAAAGATATATAGGGACTTTGGTAGACCATTTACATTAAATCGGACGAAAATATATATAGGAGCTATATCTAAATCTGAACCGATTTTCAGGAAACTTAACACACACCATTCTATAACTAATTCATTACGCTGTGCCAACTTTGGTGCAAATCGAAAGATATATAGAGACATTGGTGCAACATTCAGATTAAATCGGATGAAAATATATATGGGAGCTATATCTAAATCTGGACCGATTTTCAGGAAACTTAACACACACCATTATATTGCTAATTGATTACGATGTGCCGACTTTCGTGCAAATCGAAAGATATATAGGGACTTTGGTGCACCATTTAAATTAAATCGGACGAAAATATATATGGGAGCTATATCTAAATCTGAACCGATTTTCAGGAAACTTAACACACATCATTCTATACCTAATTCAGTACGCTGTGCCAAATTTCGTGGAAATCGAAAGATATATAGGTACTTTGGTGCCACGTTTACCTTAAATCGGACGAAAATATATATGGGAGCTATATCTAAATCTGAACCGATTTTCACGAAATTCAGCACACACCATTATGGACCTAATTCAGTACACTATGCCAAATTTCGTGCAAATCGAATGATATATAGGTACTTTGGTGCCTATATCGGGCGAAAATATATATGGGAGCTATATCTAAATCTGACCCGATTTTCACGAAACTCAGCACACATCATTTTGGACCTCATTCAGTACGCTATGCCAAATTTCGTGCAAATCGAATGATATATAGGTACTTTGGTGCCTATATCGGGTGAAAATATATATGGGAGCTATATCTAAATCTGAACCGATTTTTCCCAATTTCAATAGGGTTCGTCCTTGGGCCAAATAAGTGACCTATGCCAAATTTCATCCAAATCGGATCATAAATGCGACCTGTACTTTGTTCACAAAAATACATGGACGGACAGACGGACATGCGTAAATCGACTCAGAAAGTGATTCTATGCATATTCTCAAAAGGAACCATGTGCCTATCTCGTTTCCTTTTGCCTGTTACAAACATATGCACAAAGACATAATACCCTGTACCACAGTGTGGTGAAGGGTATAAAAACCAGTGAGCGGAGCAGTATAGTCGGACGGGGCCGACCATACGATACCCTACACAACAACACGGAACTCAAATTTTCTGCGGATGCTTATTCCTAGCCTGGGCAATATTTCGTGATATTGGCATCCTCTTGCCCGATTAGAGGTAAACAGCACCTCTTCTTCACACTGACATATTTTCCGAATATTACGAGTATTCAGTACAGCTATTGTCCAGATTCCCTTCACCGTGGGTTGTGTTGTGATGTTCGGCTTTCACAAAAAATTAAGTTTTCGGTCCACTTCATTCCAAAATTATTATCTGATCATCACTCATTCGTGAAGATTGGTCCGTAACTGTGGCCAGTATCGTGTTTACAATTTATAATGGACAGACGGACGGACGGGTACATATGTCTAGATCGACTCAGCTAGTCGAGATATGACGATCGGTATACTTAAATGTGGGTCTATGACCAATATTTCGCGGCGTTACAAACTTTTGGGGCTGCACAAAGCTATAATACCCTGACAACATAGTTGTGTAGGGTATAAAAATTAACAACTTCCAGGTCATCCCTAAAAATATTTTTTAATAAATCGCCGCCTGAAAAATATTTTTAAATAAATCCATGCCTCTCTAAGAGATTCCAATGTTCGTTTTCTCATAAATACGCGTGTTTACTTACTTAGCTGGCTTGTGACAAAACTTTCTTTACATAAGCCGAGCTTAAAAAAGATTTCCAGGCGCATCGGTCTTTTGCACAGTTTTTCAAGTTTGAAAGATCATATTCGGCAATGTTGTCTTCCACTTGGTCTTTCCATTTTATCCGTGGCCTTCCCCTTCTGTGTGAATCATCAGCTGGTTCGATTTTATAGCCTTTTGGGCTGGGGCATCTTCATCCATTCTCACAACATGCCATAGCCAACGTACTCGCTGCAGCTCAATACGTCGTCTAGCAATGTCGATGTCCGAGAATAGCTGGTACAGTTCATAGCTCATTTGACGGCGATAATCACCGTCAACGCAGATCGGCCCATAGATCTTTCGGAGGATTTTCTCTCAAACACTCCAAGAGCTGCCTCATCTGCTTGCGTAAGTACCCAAGCTTCAGATCCATATAACAACACGGGTAGTATCAGCGTCTGGTAGAGTGTGAGTTTTGTCTGGCGGGAGATAGCCTTGCTTTTGAGCTGTTTCCTTTTCCGAATTTCAAAACTGATGTCATTCGTTTTGTTTATGGCGGTACCAAAGTATATAAAATCTTTAACTACCTCGAAGCTTTAGTTCTCAAGTTCCACAATTGGTCCGAGTCTACTGGACGTCATGCGCGTTGATACCATCAGCTTGACCTTCTCGTCGTTTACTGCCAGACCCACTTTGGCAGACTCCTTCTCAATTTGTTCAAAGGTGGCGGTTACCGCTCTCAGTGTTCGACGCATTATGTCGATGTCATCAGCGTAGGCGAGTAACATGTGTTTTCTGGTGTACAGAGTGCCATTTCTGTTCACTTTAGCCTCTCGTATGACCTTTTCCAGCAGGATATTAAAAAGATCACACGACAAACTGTGACCTTGTCTGAATCCTCGTTCGGTATTGAAGGGCTCCGATAGGTCCTTTCCGACTTTAACTGCTGACCTTGTACCACTTAAAGTTATCCTGCATAGCCATATTAATTTTGCAGAAATGCCGAACGTAGACATGGCTTTAAACACCTCTGAACGGATAGGGCTGTCGAATGCGGCTTTATAGTCGACGAATAGGTGGAATGTGTCGATGTGTTTTTCGTGGGCTTTTTTCCAGGAGTTGGCGTAGAGTGAAAATCTGGTCAATGGTGGATTTGGTCTGAAGCCGCATTGTATGGTCCAATAAAGCCATTGAACATTGGCTTCAATCGTTCACACATCGCACTGGATGGCACTTTATATGCGATGGGAACAAGGCTAATTCCTCTATAGTTGGCACATATCGTCCTGTCTCCTTTTTTGTGCACGGGACACATGATGCTGAGGTTCCAATCATTGGGCATGCTTTCCTCTGGCCAAATTGTACTAATCAGCTGTTGCATGCTCGTGACCTGCATCTGATCACAAGTATTAAATAGTACGGCTAATAAACCATCGGCACCTGCTGCTTTATTTTTCTTCAGCCGATTAATTGCTATTCTGACCTTATCTTGGCTAGGTGGTATATACTCTATACCATTATCTCTTATTGGTTCTGGGGTATCTTCTTCACCGCCACTATTTGATACCAGAAGATTTTCAAATTGCTCCTTCCAGATCCTCAACACGCTGTCTGTATCTGTCACCAGGTGTCCTTCTTCATCTCTACAGGCGGATGTGCCTGGTGTTTTACTCCTTGGTAATTTTATTTACTCGTTGGTAAAATTTCCGGACTTCATTTTGACTCTTGTACATCTCGATTTTCTGACGCTCACGTTTTTCTTGTTCTTTCTTCTATATCTGAAAATACGTCTATCCTCTCTCCTTTTCTCATGATAATTCTCCATCGCCTTACGTGTTGCTACTGTCTGCAGGCTTGCCCTATACGCTGCGTTTTCACGTCAGTAGCATTACGACACTCCATGGGTTTCTTGATGGTGGTTTTTGGTACCCAAGTGTTGCTTTTGCTGCAGTTTGTAATTCTATACTATTGTCGGGACAAGAAGTGCTTTCGTCAAGCAGGAGGGTTAGTTGAGCGGAGTAGGCCTCTGCTACCTGTTGTGTTTGCAGCTTTTCGACGTCGAGTTTCCGTGTTACATTAGATCGCACCTTTGCTGCAACATTAACACGAGTGCGGACCTCGGCTGCTACAAGGTATTGGTCCGAAACGATATTCGCTTCTCGCATCGATCGAACGTCTAAAACACTGGACGAATGCATTCCGTCTATCACAACATGATCAATTTGATTTCTTGTTGCTTGATCAGGAGAAATCCAGGTGGCCTTGTGTATATCGATATGCTTGAATCTGGTGGTGCTAACTACCATGTTTTTTGCTGCCGAGAAGTCAATCAACCTCATGCCTTTTTTTTTGCAGAAATCGTTCCACGTGCCGAATGATTTGTTTGTTTTGGTCTATTTGGAGCTCAAACGGCTTACAAATGGAAATGGTCAGTATCCCTAAAAATATTTTTTAATAAATCCACGCCTTGTGTAGATCCCTAAAAATATTTTTTAATAAATCCACGCCTTGTGTAGATCCCTAAAAATATTTTTTAATAAATCCACGCCTTGTGTAGATCCCTAAAAATATTTTTTAATAAATCCACGCCTTGTGTAGATCCCTAAAAATATTTTTTAATAAATCCACGCCTTGTGTAGATCCCTAAAAATATTTTTTAATAAATCCACGCCTTGTGTAGATCCCTAAAAATATTTTTTTAATAAATCCACGCCTTGTGTAGATCCCTAAAAATATTTTTTAATAAATCCACGCCTTGTGTAGATCCCTAAAAATATTTTTTTAATAAATCCACGCCTTGTGTAGATCCCTAAAAATATTTTTTTAATAAATCCACGCCTTGTGTAGATCCCTAAAAATATTTTTTTAATAAATCCACGCCTTGTGTAGATCCCTAAAAATATTTTTTTAATAAATCCACGCCTTGTGTAGATCCCTAAAAATATTTTTTTAATAAATCCACGCCTTGTGTAGATCCCTAAAAATATTTTTTTAATAAATCCACGCCTTGTGTAGATCCCTAAAAATATTTTTTTAATAAATCCACGCCTTGTGTAGATCCCTAAAAATATTTTTTAATAAATCCACGCCTTGTGTAGATCCCTAAAAATATTTTTTAATAAATCCACGCCTTGTGTTCGATCCCTAAAAATATTTTTTAATAAATCCACGCCTTGTGTAGATCCCTAAAAATATTTTTTAATAAATCCACGCCTTGTGTAGATCCCTAAAAATATTTTTTAATAAATCCACGCCTTGTGTAGATCCCTAAAAATATTTTTTAATAAATCCACGCCTTGTGTAGATCCCTAAAAATATTTTTTTAATAAATCCACGCCTTGTGTAGATCCCTAAAAATATTTTTTAATAAATCCACGCCTTGTGTAGATCCCTAAAAATATTTTTTAATAAATCCACGCCTTGTGTAGATCCCTAAAAATATTTTTTTAATAAATCCACGCCTTGTGTAGATCCCTAAAAATATTTTTTTAATAAATCCACGCCTTGTGTAGATCCCTAAAAATATTTTTTAATAAATCCACGCCTTGTGTAGATCCCTAAAAATATTTTTTTAATAAATCCACGCCTTGTGTAGATCCCTAAAAATATTTTTTTAATAAATCCACGCCTTGTGTAGATCCCTAAAAATATTTTTTTAATAAATCCACGCCTTGTGTAGATCCCTAAAAATTTTTTTTAATAAATCCACGCCTTGTGTAGATCCCTAAAAATATTTTTTTAATAAATCCACGCCTTGTGTAGATCCCTAAAAATATTTTTTTAATAAATCCACGCCTTGTGTAGTGTTGGGCATGTACAAGTAAAATGAAACACAAGACACGTCTGCTCTCTTCGGTGGTTTATTCGCAACAGAAAATTAGAAATTATGAATTCTTAAAGTTATGTTTCAGCGTTGTAAATATTGGCATTGTAAACAGAGTTGCATTCTTATGTTACTTATGACTACCGATTACTAATACTCCTCCTCAATGGTAATATTTACAGTTTTTATTTACATACTTAATCCTAGTAATTCAGAGCATTTTTCATGTTTTATTTTATTTAAATTCTTTGTTAATATATCAGCTATCATTAGGTTAGTACTACAATATTTCAAATTAATTAACCCATTTTCGTATAAATTTCTAATATGATGATACCTTATATCTATGTGCTTGCTGCGTGAATGATGCACTGGATTCTTCACTAAATGTAGCGCCCCTTGATTGTCGCTTTGTATTTCAATACCTGCAATTTCTTGTTGTAGTATCTCATTTAACAATCCGCTCATAAACGTTGCTTCTTTTGCCGCTGCGGATAATGCCATATACTCGGCCTCCGTACTGGATAATGCCACTGACTGTTGCTTCTTGCTTTCCCACGAAATTGCTCCTCCTGCCAAAATAAATGTGTAGCCTGTGTACGATTTTCGATCTGTTGAGTCGCCACCCCAATCAGCATCAACATAACATTTTATTGGCTCGCCAGTTTTCTCATACCTGAGTTGCACATTCATCGTTTTCTTTAGGTATCTCAACACTCTCTTTGCTGCTGCTAAGTGCTCTGAATGTGGATCACAATTCCTCTGTGATAATTTGGACACCGAATGCACAATATCTGGCCTGGTACATATACCCAAGTACATTAGTGATCCAATAAGTGATTGGTAAACCAATTGATCTGCCTTTCCACATTTGTTGTCATTGCATGCTACCTGATGATTTGGATCCAACGGCGTTGCTATTTCTTTGCAATTTTCCATTCCATAACGTTTCAACAACTGTTTAATATTTTCCGTTTGACTCACCGCAATAGAACCAGTTTGGCCATTGATGTATTCTACATCCTTCAAATTTGAGCATCCAATAAGAATATCGTCAACGTACACCGCAATTATGTTTAAGTTGTTGCCATATCTTTTAATGTACACACAAGGCTCTCTCTTGCAGGCAAAAAATCCAATATCATTTAATATGGAATTCAGCTTACGATTCCACTGCCTGCCGAATTGTTTCAAACCATATAACGCCTTCTTCAGTTTTAACACGTGATTGGGATACCTCTTGTTCACAAATTTTTCTGGCTGTGTTATAAAAACGTCTTCATCCAATTCACTGTTTAGGTAGGCTGTTGAAACATCGATCTGATGGAGGTGTAGTTCATATTCTGCTGCTAATGCGAAAACCATTCTAATTGACTCATACCTCACGACGGGCGAAAATGTCTCGTTGTAGTTCAAACCTCGTACCTGTGCACATCCTTTTGCTACCAGTCTTGCTTTGAATCGTTCAATGGCACCATTCTTATTTTTCTTCAAAGCAAACACCCATCTGCAACCAATAGCCTTTTGTCCCTCAGGTAGCTGGACAAGATCCCACGTGTGGTTGTCAATCAGCGCTTGATATTCGGTTTCCATCGCATCCCACCAATACTGTGCCTGTTCGCCTGTCATTGCTTCATCAATCGATTCTGGAACATTTATATTTTCCGTGCACATGAAATTTACCGTGTTGTAATTTTTCGACGGTCTACCTGCTCGACCACTTCGCATAATTTTCGGTCTTCCAGGTCCTCTTCTAGCTGTTGACTCCGGAACATTGTCTATGTCGTTTTCGCTCTCGTTGGCTGACTCATAATCGCTTTCGTCTCTTTGTTGTTCAGGTGCGACCTGGCTCTCAATTTCATCTGGCTGCTCTGGCATGGGCAATAAATCGACTTCAATGTGTTGCTTGTGTTCTGGCTCGACAAAATACACATCCCTGCTTACAATCATTTTTCCAGTTTGCTTCTCATACAAACGATATGCCTTTGATGTATCAGAATATCCAACCATTACATATTCTTTTCCTTTTGGCTTAAATTTGCTGTGCTGATTCTTGTCAAGGGCTATGGCGGTTGCTCCAAAAACTCTCAAGTGTTTGACTGTTGGTTTTCGCTCAAACCAAATCTCGTACGGAGTAACATCTCCTAAGGCTTTTGTTGGTGATCTATTCCTCAAGTATGCTGCTGTGTATATTGCTTCTGCCCATAGTTTCTGTGGTAATCCGCTGTGGTAATCATCCGTTGTGTTACATGCAAAAAACATTTCTCTATTAGTAACACCATACAAGAACAAATTACCTCTTTTCTTCGCCTCGAGCATTCGATTACCTCCCTTGGTAATCGTTACAGACTTGTTGGTAAATGTTACGACGCAACCGTTGCTCACTGCCTTACCAACCGAAATGAAATTGCATTGCAAGCACGGTATGAACAGCACATCCTTCAGCGTTATGCCAACTCGTTCGATGTAGACTTCCCCTTTGCCTGTCGATTGAATGCGGTTGTTACCTGCCAGCAAAATCTCTTCTGTGTGCTCATCGAACTTTGTAAACATGCTTCTGTCGCAGCACAAATGAGCAGACGCACCACTATCCACACACCAAACACCTCTGTTTATTGTACTCTCAGTCGACATCGAAAATGCTTTGTGTGGCTCTCTTTTGCTCTCTGCTTTCGAATTTCTCTCCCTACATTGTGCTGCGTAGTGACCAGGGCGTCCACAACAATGGAAATTGCGTTGTTTTCTCTGGGTACCGCTACCTGCGCCGTTATTTTTGGCGTCATTATTGTTTTTGTTCTTATAATTGCCCTTTTTGTCTTTGTTTGTGCGTGCCATAAAAATCTTTACATCATTTTCCACGTTGTTTGTGTTGTTGCTTACTTTTCTGCGATCACATTCCTCGCCCAATTTGATTTTTATGGTGCTTAACTTTGGCAGCTCATCTCTTGCTTCAAGTGCAACCACTAAATTATCGTATGACCTGGGTAGGCTCGTTAAGAGCATTATAACGTATAGCTCCTCCTGTAGAGCTATTCCCGTCTCTGCCAGTTTTTCCACTATCGACACAAATTTGCATATGTACTCCTGTACATCCTCATCGTCTGACATGCGCATTTGTATCAATTGCTTGAACAATGTTACCTTTCTTACAGGTCCCTTTGGCCGGTGCACATCTTTCAGAGTTTCCCATGTCTCTTTGGCTGTTGTACAGTTCTTGATGTGCGCAATCTGTCTCTTTGGCTGTTGTACAGTTCTTGATGTGCGCAATCTGTACCGGTGTTGCACTTAATATTATGGTCGCTGTGGCTTTCTCATCCTTTATTTTCCATGCTGATACCTCGTTGGCATTCGTCGCAGTTGGCTTCGGCTTTTCCAACTCTCCATTAACCACTGGCCACAGATCCTGATGAATCAGGACACTTCTCACTTGCAGACTCCATGAATCGTAATTGGAATCATCCAATTTCGCAATGTTGTACAACGAATTCATTTTTCTGCTATTTCAAACTGCTGTGTCTCTACACTCTCACTGCTTTTTATTTTTTTTTTCTCTTTTTGCTTGCACACACACTCTATTTTGCTCTGTCGCTGCCTGGGCCCATAACCTGTTGGGCATGTACAAGTAAAATGAAACACAAGACACGTCTGCTCTCTTCGGTGGTTTATTCGCAACAGAAAATTAGAAATTATGAATTCTTAAAGTTATGTTTCAGCGTTGTAAATATTGGCATTGTAAACAGAGTTGCATTCTTATGTTACTTATGACTACCGATTACTAATATGTAGATCCCTAAAAATATTTTTTTAATAAATCCACGCCTTGTGTAGATCCCTAAAAATATTTTTTTTAATAAATTATATGAAGTTGTGGATATTTTGTAAATTATTTTCAAATATATTAAAAATAATTTCCTCATGTTAACTTCTCAATTTCTTATTGACTTCCTTTGCCCTTTAATTTAAGTTCTACGGAGGCCATGAAATTCGTTTTCTTTGCATGTTTTTATTGCCTGCGAATTTCATTTAAATGTTTGTTCCGGACTTGCCCCCGGGTTCGTTTAACAATCAAACTCAATTCTTTTTGGCCAAACTTACGCAGTGCTTCCGGGTTAAAAGGTTTACGAATTTCACTTGGCTCCTTCGTTTTTCTGGCATGCAATAAACTGCAATGCAAAGAAGCTAGCAGCCAGCCAACTACAAAAACATCAAGGAGTAACATTTTGCAACTGCTTATTACGCCACTAACTTCTCGTAAAAGTTAACGGAGTAACAAGTTCCACTAAAAAGGTTAGCAACGCCATGGTTGTGATTGTAATTGTCGTGAATTGCATTTGAGCGAGAGAATGGTCGGAGAGAGAGAGGGTTATGGAGGGCAGAAAGGGAAGAGGTAGGTCATGGTGGTTTGTTAAGGCCATAAGGGTAGGGTGTTCCTGGGTGTGGGTGTGTGTGTTCCGCCTGCTTGTGGTTATTTCTTTTAGCAGGAGTGGGCGTATTCATGTCGTTTAGAAAGTTGCTTGGGTCTTGGATTTCGTCTCAGTTACAACCCGACAGGCTGACTGGCAGACAGGAGGTCGTTCTAAACAGCCAGTCAGCCCTTTGGCTAAAATTAATGAGGTGATAGATTCTTGTTTAAAAGCAGCAGTCGGTTGCAGGGCGCTTTGCGGCAGCAGCAGACTATGGGAGCCTCAATTTCAGCAGCTGCTGCAGCAGAGGCAGCAATTGCAACATAAAGACAATTGTCGGCATTGCAACCTTGGACTTGTTTATGTGTAAGTAGCAGTATGTGTCCTCTGGTTTGTCATCGTGGGAGGGAAATTCCAAACTTTCTTGCTTAACTAAAATTTGTGTGACTTTTTGGAAAAATATTTTTATTTTGGGTTGCTTTTCTTTATTTAGAAAAGCTTAATTTTCGCAAAAAAAAATTTTTTTTTGCTAGGAGAGAAAAATTTTAAATGAGAAAAACTGTAAAGTTGGAGTTAATTTATGTTTACCCACAAGATTTAGGAAGAGACTATAAATACTAAAAACCTCATTTTGCAAAGTTAATGAGGATCGTTTGCATAGCTCGAAGGGAGAATGCTGAAGGACCGACAGGAGTTCTGGTGTTAAGTGCAGAAAAGGGGGAGAAATGCAATTTGGATTATTGTCAGCTTTAAATGAAGTTTATTATGTGACTTGGCTTCGTTGTGGCGAACATTAATGAGGAAAAGGAAAATTTATGAACAAGACAGCAAGAATTCGAAGAGAACTTCAAAAAAAATAAATTTTAGAGGGTTTTAACAAATGAGAATTTAAATCAAAAATATATTGAGGAACCGAAACAAGGCTTACATTTATTAAATTATTTTTGAGGATCTTACAAAAGCCTGGATTTAGTAAAAATGTTTATTGAGGGTTTTATAGAATGTTTTTTTAACAATAAGGCAATCATACGCCACCTGGGATACATAGGTGTAAGTAATTAAACATAGCCATACGCCCCTTAGGAAAATAATTAAAAATAGTCATACGCCACAGGGGCTCACATCATATAATTATGAAAACAAAGAAGGAAGCGTGGATTTATTTATTTTTTGAGACCTACACAAGACGTGGATTTATTAAAAAATATTTTTTTTTTTTATATATTTCGTGATAATTGCACCCTCTTGCCCGATTAGAGGTCAACAGCACCTCTACCTTACACAGACATATTTTCCGAATATTGCTGGTATTCAATACAGTCTTTGTGCTTGTCCATATTCTCTTCACGGTGGGTTGTGTTGTGATGTTCGGCCTCTAATTGTGGCGTACAGATCGACTCGAAAAAAACTCAAAAAAATTAAGTTTTCCGTCCACTTCATCCCAAAAATATTATTTTATCATCACCGATAAGTATAGCCGTTATCCTTGAACACAACTGGAACCTCATGGAACATTTCAAATCGATCAGCGCTATATTTTGGCCCTCTAGTGTGGTAAGGGGTTACTACATAATATCTGAATACGTAAGCCTCTGTAAATAATCAATTTAATGGTCAACCACTCCTCTTGGATATACTATCAATTTGCCGGGTCTGTGTCCTTCAGGATTAAATATATACGCTATAGAATACAAATTTTGTAATTTTTCACACAAAAGTCAGGGTCCATGTGGCCCGTTAAATATTGACCGATCTTTATCCATGTAAAAACTCGCGATGTTTGGGTCATAATTTCGGCCCCTGGAGCGACCAGAAAACTCGACAAAAATCATTATGGACTATATAATACCCTTCACCACTTTGAGTATATTCTGAACCGATTCTCAGGAAACTTAGCACACATCATTATAGACTCAATTCAGTACGCTATGGCAAATTTCGTGCATATCGAAAGATATTTAAGGTCTTTAGTGTACCATTTACCATAAATCGGATGAAAATATATATGGGAGCTATATTTAAATCTGGACCGATTTACACGAAACTTGGCAGACATCACACTAGACTCAATTCAATACGTTATGCCAAATTTGGTGCAAATCGAAAGATATATAGGGACGTTGGTGCACCACTTACATGAAATCGGACGAAACTATATATGGGAGCTATATCTAAATCTGGTCCGAAACTTGGCAGACACCACTCTAGGCTCAATTCAGTACGCTATGTCAAATTTCGTGCAAATCGAAAGATATATAGGGACTTTGGTGCACCATTTACAAGAAATCGGACGAAGATATATATGGGAGCTACATCTAAATCTGAACCAATTTTCAGGAAACTTAGCACACATCATTCTAGACTTAATTTATTACGCTATGAAAAATTTCGTGCAAATCGAAAGATATTTAGGGTCTTTGGCGCACCATTTACCTTAAATCGGACGAATATATATATATATATATAAATCAGAACCGATTCTCACGAAACTTAGCACACATCATTCTAGACTTAATTTAGTACGATATGTTAAATTTCGGTTCTTTGGCGCACCATTTACATGCTAGAAACTTTTCCAAATGCTCCATCCAGATCCTGAACACGCTGTCTGTATCTGATACCAGGTCTCCTTCTTCATCTCTACAGGAGGATGTGCCTGTGCCAAAGCCTTCGGTTTGGTGTTTAACTTGTTGGAAAATTTTTGGACTTCATTATGACTCCTATACATCTCGATTTGCTCACGCTCACGTTCTTCTTGTTCTTTCTTCTTTTTTTCTGAAAAGACTCTTCTCCCGATAATTCTCCATCGCATTACGTGTTGCTACTGTCTGCAGGTGTTTTTCACATCGGTAGCATTACTACATTACATATCGTACCATGGATTTCTTGAAGGTGGTTTTTGGTATCCTAGTGTTGCTTTTGCTGCAGTTTGTAGGGAGAGGGCAATTCTTTGCCATTGTGCTTCTATACTATTATCGGGACAAGAAGTGCTTTCGTCAAGCAGGTGGGTAAGTCGAGCGGAAGAGGCCTCGGCTATCTGCGTGTTTGCAGCTTTTCGATATCGATTTTACGTGTTGTATTAGATCGCACCTTTATTGCAACATTAAGACGAGTGCGAACCTTGGCTGCTACAAAGTAGTGGTCCGAATCGATATTTGCTCCTCGGATCGATCGAACGTCTAATACACTCGATGAATGCCTTCCGTCTATCACAACATGATCAATTTGATTTCTCGTTGCTTGATCAGGAGAAATCCACGTGGCCTTGTGTTTATCGAGATGCTTGAATCTGGTGCTGCTAACTACCATGTTTTATGCTGCAGCGAAGTCAATCAACCTCATGCCGTTGTCGGATGTTTCTTCATGAAGGCTTAATTTTCCGACAGTGGTACCAAAAATATTTTCTCTTCCGATTTTTGCATTAAAATCTCCTAGCAGAATTTTAATGTCATGGCCAGGGCAGCGATCATATGCTGTTTCTAGGCGCTCCTAAAATATGACTTTGATCTGTTCACCTTTATCTTCAGTCGGAGCATGGGCGCAAATGAGACTGATGTAGACGAACTTCGCTTTTATACGGATTATAGCAATTCGCACATCTACTTTATTCTCTTTTATTCTCCTCTTGACCATAAATCCGCAGCCAAATTCATGTCTCGTTTCATGGCAGCTATAATACAGGGCGTAATCATCTGATTTACTTACGCCTGCCCCTTTCCATCGCATTTCCTGTAAGGCAATAATATCGGCTTTGTACTTCTTGAATACATCCGCCAAAGCGAACACTGCGGCTGTTCTGTACAACGTGTGCACATTCCATGTGCAGATTCGCAGATCGTGGTCCTTGTGCGCGGGTCATCAACATAAGCGGAGTTTGGTTTCCCTTTTCATTGATTTTTCATAGTTGTTTGCGAGTGTGGTCAACTAACCCGACAACTCAACCAATTTTTTTATAGTTCTTATGGGTGAACACGCGGCACATATAAGCTCACTATTTCATCGGGTGATGAAAATAGCTACCGCAGGTGACACCGCGGGGAGAGATGAAAGAGGGACCAAGATAAGCCTGGACTTTGCCATGTTAAAGCTAATCAGAGCCGTTGTTTGGTATCTATCATCCCCTACGTCACCCATTCAGGGAGTGCGATGAACCGATAACTTTAATTTGGTCAGATTTTTCTAGTCGCTCTATAGGCAAATATTATATGCAGAACATCACATATTTTACAAGCTGAAGGGAATCTGACCAAATACTTAGAGCGGCTGTTTAGATGATGATCGGTTAATATTCCGAGGGTCAAATCAACCAAAAAACCTAAAGTGACCAATTTTTTATTTACGGCGTAAAAATTCACTTCAAGAAAAAAAATTCGGAAAGTGGAGTTGTTGATCTATAATCGGTAAAAAGGGGTACAAATATCACGACTATACTGTTCCGCTCACTGATTTATATATATATAGATTATACGCCACCCTGGCCCTTTTAATATGCCTATTATTAATATTCATACGCCACCATGTCTCATTTTAAATATTCTATTATTAATAATCATACGCCACATGGGGCTGAATAATTTCATTTGCTTTCAAAATGTTTAAATTGTGTATAACTCCGATGAAAAAAATTTAAATTTTATGTTTAATATTAAAGCCTTAAATTTTTATCATCAATCAATCAATCGAAAAATTTTCCCATGATCTATCATGTTGACTTTTTTGTGTGAATATTTATTTAATCTTTTATGCCATTTTTATTGCAATATTTTGGTGAAAACAAAAATTAAAGCTTATAACTCGTTCGCTCCATTGCATTTGCAAATAATCCTTTCAATTTCCATCTACCTCCCCCGCCCCCATCGCCTCGGGTTCTATATAATTCCCCAACAACATGTGTTTACATTTTAATCACTAACATTTAATCATTTTGAGAGATTTTTTGTTTTTCAGGCTGCTACTATCTGGCTGCCGAATCATGACACACACACACCCTGCCTGTCTCTCTCTCGTCCTGGCCTGTTTTAATGTTACCGAAATTATACAAAGGGGATGTTGTGTGCATAATTTGTCATATAACCGAAAACACTCTCACACACACATTCCCAGTGGAGATGGGTGGGGTTGGTGGCGGAATTACTCCTCCATCGACTCTGTGTGCATAGATTTTTTGTGCTATTTATTTTCCAAAAATTTGCCACATAAAATAAATAGACAATCATTACTGAACATTGCACACTGATGTATGCCGGAGCTAACCAGCCGGAAAATTTGTGAAAATATACTATTATTTACTGCATCACCATCAACGACATCATCATCGTCATCGTTGTCATAGACATCTACATCGGATAGATGTCGTCATGACATTGTAAATGGTACTTAGTGTTCAAAATGCCTGGGAAAATGCATTGGCATTTTTAGGAAAATTATGGAGACATGTGAAGGGAGGAATGTATGGAGGAGGAAATGAAATCGGAAACTATATTATTATATGAATAAAGTAAATATGAATGCGGGATGGGGACAGTTTTCCGAAAAATAAAGTTACTTAATCAAGTTATTAAATATTTGTCTTTCACACAAACAATCCGATTCGATAATATTTTAATGAAGTAGTTTTCTATGTTTGCTGCCATATTTTACAAGCCCTAACTTAGATAAATATTTGCAAGTTAATAGAGGATATAAGGATTATAATTTTTAAATATATTTTAAAGTGGCCAGATTACTTTAAGCGTCAGGAAAATATTTAAATTACAATAATACGACTAAAATCACAGTAATTATTAACAATCATACGCCACCTGGGGTGGAAATATTAAACAATTAAAAATAGTCATACGCCACCTGGGACATACAAGACGAAATAATTACAAATAGTCATACGGCACCAGGGTTTCACAAAACATATGAAAAAGAAAATAGAAGGCTCTTATAGAGGCGTGGATTTATTTAAAAAATGTTTTGAGGACCTACACAAAGCGTGGATTTAAAACAAAAAATTTTTCAGGACCTACACATAGCGTGGATTTTTAAAAAAATGTTTTTGAGGACCTACACAAAGCGTGGATTTAAAAAAAAAAATAATTTTGGAAGGCTACAGCTAGTGTAAGGGTGGCGTAGGTGATGATAGATACCAAGCAACGGCTCTGATTGGCTTTAACATGGCAAAGTCCATCTTGGTCCCTCTTTCATCTCAATTGTGGACACTGACCTCCCCGCGGTGCCACCTGGGGAGCTATTTTCATCACCCGATGAAATAGTGAGCTTTAAAAATATGGGTTGAGGCGTCGGGTTAGATGCCCACTCTCGGAAAACACAACCTACTATGAAAAATCAAAGAAAAAGAAAACTAAACCCCAACAATGTTGACGACCCCCGCAAACGTATAAAGGACCACGATCGGCGAATCTGCACTTGGAATGTGCACACTTTGTACAGAACAGGCGCAGTGTTCGCTTTGGCGGATGTACTCAAGAAATACAAAGCCAATAGTATTGACTTACAGGAAATGCGATGGAAAGGGACTGGCGTAAAAGTAAATCAGACGATTACGTCCTGTATTATAGCTGTCATGAAACGAGACGTGAATTTGGCTGCGGATTTATGGTTAACAGGAGAATAAAAGACATCGTCTCCAGATTCAATCCAGTCGATGAGCGAATTGCTATAATCCGCATAAAAGCTAAGTTCTTCTACATCAGTCTCATTTGCACCCATGCTCCTACCGAAGATGAAGATGAACAGACCAAAGACATATTTTACGAGCGCCTAGAAACAGCATATCACCGTTGCCCTGGCCAAGACATTAAAATTCTGCTAGGAGATTTTAATGCAGAAGTCGGAAGAGAAAATATATTTGACCCCACCTTCGGAAAATTCAACCTCCATGAAGAAACATCCGACAACGGCATGAGGTTGATTGACTTCGCGGCAGCAAAAAAACATGGTAGTTAGCAGCACCAGATTCAAGCATCTCGATATACACAAGCCCACTTGGATTTCTCCCGATCGAACCACGAGAAATCAAATCGATCATGTTGTGATAGACGGAAGGCATGCATCCAGTGTATTAGACGTCCGATCGATCCGGGGAGCGAATATTGATTCATACCATTACCTTGTGGCAGCCAAGGTACGCACCCGTTTTAATGTAGCAGCAAAGGTGCGATCTAATGTAACACGGAAATTTGACATCGAAAAGCTGCAAACAGAACAGATAGCAGAAGCCTACTCCGCTCAACTTACCAAACTGCTTGACGAAAGCACCCCTTGTCCCGATAATAACATAGAAGCACACATGACAGAGATTTGCCCACTCCCAGCAAAAACAACAATTGTGTACCAAAGACCATCATCAAGTAAACCATGGTACGATCAGGAGTGTCGTAATGCTACTGATATGAAAAACGCAGCGTATAGGGCAACCCTGCGGACAGTAGCAACACGTAATGCGATGGAGAACTATCGGGAGAAAAGCAGAGAGGAGAAACGTATTTTCAAAAAAAGAAGAAAGAACAAGAAAAACGTGACCAAATCGAGATGTACAGGAATCGGAATGAAGTCCGAAAATTCTACCAACGGGTAAAACACCACACCGAAGGCTTTGGTGCAGGCACATCCTCTCGTAGAGATGAAGAAGGAAACCTAGTGACAGATACAGACAGCGTGCTGAGGATCTGTGCCAAATCCTGAAAAAAGCCACGAAAAACACATCGACACATTCCACCTATTCACCGACTATAAAGCCGCATTCGACAGCCATATCCATACAGAGGTGTATAAAGCCTTGTCTGCGTTTGACATTCCTGCAAAATTAATTCGGCTATACAGCATAACTTTAACAGGCACAATATCAGCAGTTAAAATCGGAAAGGAAGGCTTTGGTGGAGGCACGTCCTCCTGTAGAGATGAAGAAGGAAACCTGGTGACAGATACAGGCAGCGTGCTGAGGATCTGGAAGAATCATTTTGAAAAACTTCTGGTATCTAATAGTAGCAGTGAAGTGGATACCCCAGAACCAATAAGAGATAATGGTATAGAGAGTATACCACCTAGCCAAGATGAAGTCAGAATAGCAATCAATCGGCTGAAGAATAATAAAGCAGCAGGTGTCGATGGGTTACAAGCCGAACTATTCAAGACTGGTGGTCAGATGGTGGTAAGGAGCATGCACCAGCTGATTAGTACAATTTGGCTGGAAGAATGCATGCCCAATGATTGGAACCTCAGCGTCCTGTGTTCCGTGCACAAAAAAGGAGACAAGACGATATGTGCCAACTATAGAGGAATAATTCTATTCCCATCGCATATAGAGTGCTATCCAGTGTACTGTGTGAACGACTGAAGCCAATGTCAATGACATTATTGGACCATACCAATGTGGCTTCAGGCCTGGCAAATCCACCATTGACCAGATTTTCACTCTGCGCCAAATTCTGGAAAAAAACCACGAAAAACACATCGACACATTCCACCTATTCGTCGACTATAAAGCCCCATTCGACAGCCCTATCCGTTCAGAGATGTATAAAGCCATGTCTGCGTTTGGCATTCCTGGCAGGATAACTTTAACAGGCACAAGATCAGCAGTTAAAGTAGGAAAGGACCTATCGGAGCCCTTCAATACCGAACGAGGATTCAGACAAGGTGATAGTTTGTCGTGTTATTTTTTTAACATCCTGCTGGAGGCGCAAAGGTGAACAGAAATGACACTCTGTACACCAAACAACACATGTTACTCGCCTACGATGATGACATCGACATAATGGGCCGAACATTGAGAACGGTGACAGCCACCTTTGAACAAATTGAGAAGGAGTTTGCCAAAGTGGATCAGGCAGTAAACGGCGAGAAGACCAAGCTAATGGTATCAACTACAGCTTCGAGGTAGTCAAAGATTTTATGTACCTTGGTACCGCCATAAATAAAACGAATGACATCTGTTTTGAAATTCGGAGAAGGATAGTGATGGCCAACCGATGTTACTATGGTCTAAGTAAGCAGTTTAGAAACAAGGCCACCTCCCGCCAGACCAAACTCACACTCTACAAGACGCTGATACTACCCGTGATGTTATATGGATCTGAAGCATGGGTACTTGCGCAAGCAGATGAGCCAGCTCTTGGAGTGTTTGAGAGAAAAATTGTCCGAAAGATCTAGGGACCGATCTGAGCTGCAGCGACTACGTTGGCTAGGTCATGTTGTGAGAATGGATGAAGATGTCCCAGCCCAGAAGGCATATAATAGGGAACCAGCTGATGGTTCACACAGAAGGGGAAGGCCACGAATATAATGGAAAGATCAAGACGTAGACAACATCGCCGAAAATGGTTTTTCGAATTGGAAAAAAACTGCGCAAATGACCGACGCGCCTGGAAATCTTTTCAATGCTCGGCTTATGGAACGAAAGTTCTGTCACAAGCCAGCTAAGTAGGTAAGTATGTAGGAAAAAAGATTTTTGAGGCTCTACCCAAGGCGTGGATTTAAAAAAAATAATGGTCCGAAAAACAAGGCGTGGATTTATTAAAACAAAAATTATTTAAAAAAAATATTTTTTTAAATTTTCAAAAATATGTAACCAAATTCCCATCACAAATTCTTAACTCAATTTATTGCATTCCACACGCTTACCCAGAAATACTAACAGTCAATTTCGAAAAAAAAAACTTTTGATTATTTAATTTCATTTCACATCCTGCCTGCAGTTCTGCTGTTCGCTCACACATTTCTCTCGACTGACTGCATTTAATTCAAAATAATTTACTCGTTATCTGGTATTAAAACATTTTTGGTTTTTTTCGATTCTTTCGTTTTGTTTGGGTGCCACGATTTTTTGTTCGGAAGTTTTTAGTAAAGGTCGTTTGCTGGATTGTGTACATGTGCATGTGTTTGTAAGTTTGTGTGAGTGTCGGTATGTTGTCATTGTGGCTTTTGTCTAATTACATTGGAAATTTATGTCACGAACATTGTCTATGGAGTAAAATTTTCGGAGACTTTGCAAAGCAAATAAAGTTTCGCCTTGACAAATATTGGCTAGAAACTTTTTTTTGGGGGTTTCACGCCGTGTGCCTAGGGGGCTACAAGTAAAACACATGTTTGGCAGTAAGACCGACAATTAAACACAACGGGTTTAATCATGAATTAAATTAAAAATAAAGTGTGAACACAGAAGCAGTAACTTCAGAGGGACCTAAAAAAAGGCGTGGATTTTTTATTATTCCGTGGATTAAGGCTCCTATATAAGGCGTGGATTTTTTAAAAATTATTTTAAGGCTCCTATATAAGGCGTGGATTTTTTAAAAATTATTTTTATGGCTCCTATATAAGGCGTGGATTTTTTAAAAATTATTTTTAAGGCTCCTATATAAGGCGTGGATTTTTTAAAAAAATTTTTTTAAGGCTCCTATATAAGGCGTGGATTTTTTAAAAATTATTTTTAATGCTCCTATATAAGGCGTGGATTTTTTAAAAATTATTTTTAAGGCTCCTATATAAGGCGTGGATTTTTTAAAAATTATTTTTAATGCTCCTATATAAGGCGTGGATTTTTTAAAAATTATTTTTAAGGCTCCTATATAAGGCGTGGATTTTTTAAAAATTATTTTTAAGGGTCCCAACGCAAGGCGTGGATTTTTTAAAAATTATTTTTAAGGCTCCTATATAAGGCTTGGATTTTTTAAAAATTATTTTTAAGTCTCCAATATAAGACGTGCATTTTTAAAAATTATTTTTAAGGCTCCTATATAAGGCGTGGATTTTTTAAAAATTATTTTTAAGGCGTGGATTTTTTAAAAATTATTTTTAAGGGTCCCAACACAAGTCGTGGATTTTTTAAAAATTATTTTTAAGGCTCCCATATAAGGCGTGGATTTTTTAAAAATTATTTTTAAGGCTCCTATATAAGGCTTGGATTTTTTAAAAATTATTTTTAAGTCTCCAATATAAGACGTGGATTTTTTAAAAATTATTTTTAAGGCTCCTATATAAGGCGTGGATTTTTTAAAAATTATTTTTAAGGCGTGGATTTTTTAAAAATTATTTTTAAGGGTCCCAACACAAGGCGTGGATTTTTTAAATTTTTTTAAGGGTCCCAACACAAGGCGTGGATTTTTTAAAAATTATTTTTAAGGCGTGGATTTTTTAAAAATTATTTTTAAGGGTCCCAACACAAGGCGTGGATTTTTTAAATTTTTTTAAGGGTCCCAACACAAGGCGTGGATTTTTTAAAAATTATTTTTAAGGGTCCCAACACAAGGCGTGGATTTTTTAAAAATTATTTTTAAGGCTCCTATATAAGGCGTGGATTTTTTAAAAATTATTTTTAAGGCTCCTATATAAGGCGTGGATTTTTTAAAAATTATTTTTAAGGACAAAAGGAAACGAGGTAGACACAAGGTTCCTTATGAGATTATGCATAGAATCACTTTCTGAGTCGATTTATGCATGTCCATCCGTCTGTAGATGTTAAATTGTAAACAAAGTACAGGTCGCATTTATCATCCGAATTGGATAAAATTTGGTACAGCTCGTATATTTGTCCCAAGGATGAACCCTATTGAAATTGGGAAAAATCGGTTTAGATTTAGATACGGCTCCCATATATATTTTCGTCCGATTTAAGGTAAATGGGTCATTAAAGTCCCTATATATTTTTCGATTTGCACGAAATTTGGCACAGAGTACTGAATTAGGTCCAGAATGATGTGTGTTAAGTTTCGAGAAAATCGGTTCAGGTTTAGATACGGCTCCCATATATATATTGGTCCGATTTAAGGTCAATGGTATACCAAAGTCCCTATATATCATTCGATTTGCACGTAATTTGGCACAGCGTAATGAAATAGGTCTAGAATGATGTGTGCAAAGTTTTGTGAAAATCGGTTCAGATTTAGATATAGCTCCCATATATATTCGTCCTATTTTAGGTAAATAGTGCAACAGAGTCCCTATGTATCCTTCGATTTGTACGAAATTTGGCATAGTGTAATGAATTGAGTCTAGAATGATGTGTGGTAAATTTCGGGAAAATCGGTTCAAATTTAGATATAGCTCCCATATATATCATCGCCCGATTTATGGTAACTTGTGTACCAAAGTCCCTATGTATCTTTCGATTTGCACGAAATTTGGCATAGTGTACTGCATTGAGTCTGGAATGATGTGTGCAAAGTTTCGTGAAAATCGGTTCAGATTTAGATATAGCTCCCATATATATTCGTCCTATTTTAGGTAAATAGTGCAACAGAGTCCCTTGGTATAGCGTACTGAATTAAGTCTAGTATGATGTGTGATAAGTTTCGGTTCAGATTTAGACATATCTCCTACATATATATATATATATATATATTTTCTTCCGATTTTATGTAAATTGTGCACTAAAGAAAGTTTGTCCGAAGTTAGATATAGCCCCCATTAATTAGGATTCATCTGTTGAATATACGCAATGTGGTGAAGCGTATCATATAGTCGGCCCCGTCCGAATTTACTACTTTCCTTACTGGTTAAAAATTATTTTTATTGGTCTCACAAGGCGTGGATTCTTTTAAAATAAAAATTATTTTTAATAGGCTATCAAGTTGTCTATTGTGATTGATCACTCTGTAAAGAGGAATTCATTATTTTCGAATTCATACCACCACTGTTAACCTCTAGTGTGCTCCAAATGTCCAATAAATTATTTTGAATGAAATATGTTTTTAATTTCTTCCATGGGATTTTTTGCTATAAATAAATATTATGGCAAAGAAGTCAAATTCGTAAAGCGGTTCGAATTTCCCCAATTATAGCATTAACGCAAATAAAATTTCGATTTAAAATTCGATTCCCCAAAATTATAGGTGATGTGTCTATACTTGAAATTATAGTTAAATGTAATAATTGCTATAACTGTTGTATGTTCGAAAATTATTTCCCTCGACAAAATAAAAAATAAAATCGTCCACAGTACTGACATCTATAGTGCCCATCGGACAACTGTATAGTCGGTTTCTTTATCAGGTTGATGGCTTTGCTATATGGCTTTACCATATCTATTGTGATTGTACAAACATTTAATATTGTGATTGGCTTCCAAAATATTTTTTTTAATAAATCCAAAAATTCAGATCTAGCGCGCAGAAAATAAAAATAGATGTTTTACTGTAGGTGTATCGATATTTTGGATAAGAATACATTTAGATGGACAATTATTTTATGAAAAAATTTGGCAATTTATTTTTAAGCGCCGAATTTTTTTTAGAAAAAACTTAAAAACTAATGGGAGCTTCTTTTAAAAATTCCGAAATATTTGGAGGGTAAAAAGTGGGTTGTTTCCTCGCGACTAATTTTTCTGGTGTACAGTTCCCTGTAGTTCCGAAAGTCCTCATTTCTGGATACCATGGCTTCTTCAGACAACATTCCTATGGGCAAAGCTGCTCATTTAATTTTATCAGCTCCATGCGCTAATATTTGGTGTATGCTTGGAGGCATATGGAACCAAGGATATAATTCCACGACAAGAATAAATGTTTCCTCAATAAGTTCTTTAAGTGAATCTGCGTTAATCCACAGGCCATGGTTAAAAGGATGAAACTAAAATTTTTAATAAATTTTTCATCAACATCAGTTATTGACGATGCCAAGCCAGGTTGGTTAAAAAACGCATTGCCATCGTTTGTTGTTCCGAATACTGACTTAGGTGTGTCAAAAATAATGTGCATTTCTTCCTTCAAATCATTAATGATAAGGCACGTATCTTCGAAAAGTGGCTGATTGGAGCTATTAATTTTCCACTTCTTCAAAAGCAGTCGGTATGAAATGTGCAATATACATTCTAAACATCGAATCCTTGCATGTAAGGTAGACAGGCCGTGGTCGTATAAGTTGATGTTTGGTGTAAATGACGAAATTTTGTTGGTGTTGCACCGCAAATTCTACATGATTGGGTAGATAATTCCGAAATAGCACTAAATACCTTGCCGCTGATCCTTGTTAAATGGAAGATGTGCTCCACCTCTATGTCTGGATCGTCTATTTTTGTATTTAGAATATTTCCGATTTGTACCTTTATAAGATTCACTTCTGTTTGGATTTGAATCTTATAAAGGTACTGTTTAGTATGGATTGTAACTCATCGAAATATTCATTTCCGACCCTATAAAGTATATATATTCTTGATCAGGGTAAAATTCTAAGACGATCTATCCATGTCCGTCCGCCCGTCTGTCCGTCCGTCTGTTGTAATCACGCTATCTTCTGAAGGAATTGAGATAGGGTGCTGAAATTTTGCATATGTTTGTCTTTTGTCTGCAGGCAGGTCAAGTTCGAAAATGGGATATATCGCTCCACATTTTGGCATAGCTCCCATATAACTGTACCCCCAATTTTCGGTATTTTGGGGTTCTTGAGTGCATTTTTCAACCGAATACGCTGAAATTTGGTACATTGTGTTCTTATTGGGTACTAAATGTCTCTACAAAAAATTATAAATATAGGTCCACTTTTTCTGCTAGCCCCCATATAACGGTACCTCCTAATTTTCAGTATTTTGGGGGTTTTGGTCGTATTTTTCCACCGAATTGGCTATAATTTAGTATTTTGAGTTCTTAATATGTACCAAATCTCTCCACAAAAAATTATGAATATAGGTCCATTTTTTCGAATAGCCCCCATATAAGAGTACCCCCCAATTTTCGGTATTTTGGGGTTCTTGAGCGCGTTCTTCAACCGAATACGCTGAAATTTTATGAATTGGGTTCTTAATGGGTACCAAATCTCTCCACAAAAAATTATGAATATAGGTCCATTTTTTCGAATAACCCCCATATAAGGGTACCCCCCAATTTTCGGTATTTTGGGGTTCTTGAGCGCGTTTTCAACCGAATACGCTGAAATTTTATAAATTGGGTTCTTAATAGGTTCAAAATCTCCCTACAAAATATTATGAATATAGGTTCATTTTTTCGGATAGCCCCCATATAAGGGTATCCCCAATTTTCGGTATTTTGGGGTTCTTGAACGCGTTTTTCAACCGAATTTGCTGCAATTTGGTATTTTGTAGTCGTATATGGTAACAAATCTCCCTACCAAAAATTATTAATATTCGTCCCCTTTTTGGGGTAGTCCCCATATAACCCCCTTTTTTATATTAGAATAGTTTTCTGATTTGGTTCTGAGACTTGAGTTTGAGTTTGGTTCTGAGACTCTTTTGTAATCATTTCACCTGCGGAGGATAGAGAGATAAAAAAATTAGAACGTAAGGTTCGATAATGAACTATAGCCGCATTTAGAACTAGCCCCTGATTGGATTCCAGAAGGAGTGGACCGATATTCTCTATCTTCGAATTTGAACTAAGCTTTGAAGAAATAATAAAATGGGTAAAGTTCGGATGAAATCTAAATTTTCTGAAACGGATTTGGTCCAATGAAACATGGGGTCTAGAACCAATATTTCGATGAGGCACATTTTCACCGTATAAAGTGTATACACCCTCATAAGGCTGAGGGTATAATTATCCTTTAAAAATTTCTAAAATTTTTATTATGATTTACATAATCCGTTTTTAGAAATGTTGGTATAGGTCCACTTTTTGGTATGTTCCCTATATTTTCATTTCTAGTACCTGTCAATATAACTATGGTGGAGGGTATCCAAAGTTCGGCCCGGCCGAACTTACCGCCTTTTCACTTGTTTTATTTTCTGCACGCTAGATCGGTATTTTATTCCCACCGAGTGTAGGTTCCTAAAAAATGCACGCCATATGTAGGTCCCAAAAAATATTTTTAAAAAATCCACGCCATGTTATGGTCCTCCAAAAATATTTATTCCACGCAACAAAAAAAAGACACCCTGTGTATTAAACCTTTACACCAATTAATTTAAATTACCCAATCGTTTTGAAAGATATATTGCATAACTTAAATGGAATCAATAAACATTTACTTTATATATTTTGATTCCGATACATCAGGTGTTCGGAGAAGCTTATTTAATATTTTAACAAATTTTGAAATTTGTTTTCAAAAATTTAATTATTTTTATGAAATGAGTTAAGGCGTAACAACGAATTTGTAAAGAAGTTACAATGTGGTTAAAATTCAAAGGTTCCAATCACGCCGCTACCTTACAAAATGACTTAAGTCACATTAATAAAAAAAATGATAATAAAATTATTTAAGTCAAATAAAACATCCCCTAAAACTTATTCCCAAATCACTTTTTTCAAATTATTAAAAAAAACTCAATAACCTAATTTACCTAATTTTGTTTTTAATTCCCTCCTCGATTTAGAACCATTTTCTAATTGAGTAAAAAAAATCACTTAGTGCAGTTATTGTTAAATTATTCCCGCCATTCCCACAAATGGACGCACAGGTTTTGAATTGTTTTTGTTTTTTCATTATTATCTTGAATTTGAATAATTTTATTTGTTTTTATAATAAGACCATAAATTATGAAAAAACTAACGAATTATGAATTCAGGACAGGTAGCACTTACTTGGTGGGTAAATGCGCTTCATTTATTTATTTTTTTTCTCTGGATATGGATGAGTATTTATGTGGTGAACAAGTCAACCACCCACCCACACCTTAGTGCTAAGAGAAGAAGAAGACGAAAAAAGTGGGTTTGTCTTGACAGACTTAACGGTCGGTGTACGAATCGGGGGCTGAATAATCAAATCAGATACCACAAATAAAGCCAAAGCCAAATCATTTGTTCTGATCAGAATGCGGAAATTTTTCTTCAAATCATAACAGAGATCGTATTTTTAAGGGATCCACCAAGCGTGGAATTTTTTAAAAATATTTTTAAGGGTCTCATAGAAGGCGTGGATTTTTATAACCTACACAACTATGTTGTCAGGGTATTATAGCTTTGTGCAGGCCCAAAATGTTTGTAACTCCGCGAAATATTGGTCCTAGACCCACCTTTAAGTACACCGATCGTCATATCTCGACTAGCTGAGTCGATCTAGACATGTGTGTCCGTCCGTCTGTCCATTATAAATTGTAAACACGTTACAGGCCGCAGTTATGGACCAATCTTCACGAAATTTTGCATGTAGGATGGGTTCTGGCCAATGAAGACCCCTATTGTTTTTGGTAAAGATCGTTTAATATTTAGGGGATGAAATGGATCAAAAACTTTATTTTTGTCGGTTTTTCTGGTCGCTCCAGAGGCCATAAAAATGGCCCAAACACCGCGAATTTTTGCATGGAGAAGGGGATCGGGCCAGAGAATAAGCATGCATGTTTTGATAAAGATCGGTCAATATTCTATGGCGTATATATTTGCCCCTGAAGGATGTAGACCCGAGGAGTTGATAGTATATCCAAGAGGAGTGGTTGGCCTTTAAATTGATACCAAATATAGTGATGTATCTACTCAGATGTGGGAGTTACAGTCAAATATTTACAGGTGCTTACGTATTCAGATATTATTTAGTAACCCATTACCATTCTAGAAGGCGGAAATATAGCGCTGATCGCTTTTAAAGTTTCCATGAGTTTCCGGCTATGGTCAAGGACAACGACTATAATTTGCGATGCTGATCATGTCCATCTATATACCACAATTATAAGCAGAATCTTACACTGGAGAATGTATCTGGCCAACTAATTTGATAGGCGTTTGTAATGATCTGTCACTATTCAGCGGGGCAAGTCAACCAAGACCGTGTAAAATGAAAAAAATGGATATTATGATATAAAACATTATTCGAAAAAGATGTCATGGCAAGAAATAGGAGCTATTGACCTCTAATCGGTTAAGAGGGTGCAAATAGATATAGATCTGCAGAATGTTAAAGTTCCGTGGTAGTTGTGTAGGGTATCATATGGTCGGCTCCGTCCGACTATACTGCTCCGCTCACTGTTTTTTTTGGAGTCGCCATATAGGCCACAACTATAAGCCGAACATCACAACATAACCCACGGTGAAGGGAATCTGGATAAGTATAGAAGGGCTGTAACGAATATTAGAAATATTCGGAAAATATGGCTGTGTAAGTAAGAGGTTATTTTGATCACTAATCGGGCAAGAGGGTGTAAATATCAGAAATATTACCCAGGCACGGAGTAAACATTATAGGGTGGCGTAGCGGATGATAGATACCAAGCAACAGCTCTGATTGGCTTTAATAAGGCGAAGCCCAGGCTTATCTTGGTCTTTCTTTCATCTCAATTGTGGACAGTGAGCTCCCCGCGGTGTCACCTGGAATAGCTATTTTCATCACCCGTTGAAATAGTGAGTTGATATGTGACGCGAGTTCACCCATAAGAACTATAAAAAAATGGGTTGAGGAGTCGGGATAGTTGTAGACACTCGGAAAACCCAACTATGAACCAGTAAGGAAAGTAGTAAAGTCGGACGGGGCCGACTATATGATACCCTTCACCACTTTGAGCATATTCAACAGATGAAATAGAAGCTATATCTAAATCTGAACCGATTTCAACGATTTCAGTAAACTTAACACACATCATTCCAGACCTCATCCATAACGCAGTGCCAAATTTCGTGCAAATCGAAAGATATATAGGGACTTTGGTAGACCATTTACATTAAATCGGACGAAAATATATATAGGAGCTATATCTAAATCTGAACCGATTTTCAGGAAACTTAACACACACCATTCTATAACTAATTCATTACGCTGTGCCAACTTTGGTGCAAATCGAAAGATATATAGGGACATTGGTGCACCATTCAGATTAAATCGGATGAAAATATATATGGGAGCTATATCTAAATCTGGACCGATTTTCAGGAAACTTAACACACACCATTATATTCCTAATTGATTACGATGTGCCAACTTTCGTGCAAATCGAAAGATATATAGGGACTTTGGTGCACCATTTAAATTAAATCGGACGAAAATATATATGGGAGCTATATCTAAATCTGAACCGATTTTCAGGAAACTTAACACACATCATTCTATACCTAATTCAGTACGCTATGCCAAATTTCGTGGAAATCGAAAGATATATAGGTACTTTGGTGCCACGTTTACCTTAAATCGGACGAAAATATATATGGGAGCTATATCTAAATCTGAACCGATTTTCACGAAACTCAGCACACACCATTATGGACCTAATTCAGTATACTATGCCAAATTTCGGGCAAATCGAATGATATATAGGTACTTTGGTGCCTATATCGGGCGAAAATATATATGGGAGCTATATCTAAATCTGAACCGATTTTCACGAAACTCAGCACACATCATTTTGGACCTCATTCAGTGCGCTATGCCAAATTTCGTGCAAATCGAATGATATATAGGTACTTTGGTGCCTATATCGGGTGAAAATATATATGGGATCTATATCTAAATCTGAACCGATTTTTCCCAATTTCAATAGGGTTCGTCCTTGGGCCGAATAAGTGACCTATGCCAAATTTCATCCAAATCGGATCATAAATGCGACCTGTACTTTGTTCACAAAAATACATGGACGGACAGACGGACGGACGGACAGACGGACATGCGTAAATCGACTCAGAAAGTGATTCTATGCATATTCTCAAAAGGAACCATGTGTCTATCTCGTTTCCTTTTGCCTGTTACAAACATATGCACAAAGACATAATACCCTGTACCACAGTGTGGTGAAGGGTATAAAAAGCAAGAAAAAGAAAACCAAAACCCCCTAATGTTGACGGCCCCCGCAAACGTATAAAGGACCATGATCTGCGAATCTGCACTCGGAATGTGCGCAGTTTTCGCCTTGGCGGATGTACTCAAGAAGTACACAACCGATATTATTGCCTTACGGGAAATGCGATGGAAAGGCACAGACGTAAGTAAATCAGATGATTACGCCCTGTATTATAGCTGCCATGAAACGAGACATGAATTTGGCTGCAGATTTATGGTTAACAGGAAAATAAAAGACCTCGTCTCCAGATTCACTCCAGTAAATGAGCGAATTGCTATAATCCGCATAAAAGCGAAGTTCTTCTACATCAGTCTCATTTGTGCCCATGCTCCAACCGAAGATAAAGATGAACAGACCGAAGACATATTTTACGAGCGCCTAGAAACAGCATATGACCGCTGCCCTGGCCATGACATTAAAATTCTGCTAGGAGGTTTTAATGCAAAAATCGGAAGGGAAAATATCTTTGGCCCAACCGTCGGAAAATTCAGCCTTCATGAAGAAACATCAGACAACGCATGAGTAGAGATGGGCAGTGGGTAAATACCCAAAGGGTAAATACCCGGTAAATTAGGTAAATACCCGGTAAATTGGGTAAATACCCATTTGTGGGTATTTATTTGGGTATTTACTATATTGAATCGGTAATACAACATCTTACACCCTATTTCCGGGTTTATGTTATCAAATCGATTAAGAATGGATAGTTTTACGATACTTTAAAGACGTGTGTAAAAACTTGGGTAAATACCCGAGTTTTTACCCAAAAATTGGGTATAAACTCATTAACTACGGAACCACTTGACATAGGCGGCCAAAATTTTGCACACATGTTTCTAATGTCAAAGCAAATACAGAAATCCAACATGGGGTCCCTGGGTCCAAGTTTTGATATAGCCCCCATATAACCATATTTCCCGATTTAAGGTATTTTTTGTCTATTAGACACATTTTACAACCAAATTGGCTGTAAGTTGGCACAGAGTGTTCTTTTTGAGTACAAAATGTCCATGCAAAAATTTATGTATGTAGGTCCACGTTTACTGGTAGCCCCCATACAAAGGTACCCCTATTTTGAGTATTTACCCAAAAAATGGGTATAAACTCATTAACTGCAGAACCACTTGACATAGGCGGCCAAAATTTTGCACACATGTTTCTAATGTCAAAGCAAATACAGAAATCCAACATGGGGTCCCTGGGTCCAAGTTTTGATATAGCCCCCATATAACCATATCTCCCGATTTAAGGTATTTTTTGTCTATTAGACACATTTTACAACCAAATTGGTCGTAATTTGGCACAGAGTGTTCTCTTTGGGTACCAAATGTCTATGCAAAAATTTATGTATGTAGGTCCACGTTTACTGGCAGCCCCCATACAAAGGTACCCCTATTTTGAGTATTTACCCAAAAATAGGGTATAAACTCATTAACTGCCGAACCACTTGACACAGGCGGCCAAAATTTTGCACACATGTTTCTAATGTCAAAGCAAATATAAAAATCCAACATGGGGTCCCTGGGTTCAAGTTTTGATATAGCCCCCATATAACCGTATCTCCCGATTTAAGGTATTTTTTGCCTATTAGACACATTTTAGGGCCAAATTGGCTGTAATTTGGCACAGAGTGTTCTCTTTGGGTACCAAATGTCCATGCAAAAATTTATGTATGTAGGTCCATATTTACTGGTAGCCCCCATACAAAGGTACCCCTATTTTGAGTATTTACCCAAAAAATGGGTATAAACTCATTAACTGCCGAACCACTTGACATAGGCGGCCAAAATTTTGCACACATGTTTCTAATGTCAAATCAAATATAAAAATCCAACATGGGGTCCCTGGGTCCAAGTTTTGATATAGCCCCCACATAACCGTACCTACCGTTTTAAGGTGGTTTTTGACACAAATGGTTCAAAATCAACATTATTTCCTGTATGGGAATTGGGGTCTTCCAAACACACGTCAATTAGTTCGGCTGTTAAATATATATAAATACCCAAAATCAGGACCGTTATATAGGACAGAAAACGTGGACCAGAGTAAACAATTGGTACTCATTGAGAACTCTCTGAGCCAAATTCCAGCCAATAAAATTGGCTAATAGATAAAAATTACCTAAAATCGGGAGCTACGGTTACATGAGGGCTATATCAGAACTTGGACCCAGAGACCCCATTTCCCACACCAGTATTTGTATTGATATTAAAACCATCTGAACCAATTTTTGGCCGCCTATGTCAAGTGGTTCGGCAGTTAATGAGTTTATACTCATTTTTTGGGTAAATGCTCAAAATAGGGGTACCTTTGTATGGGGGCTACCAGTAAATATGGACCTACATACATACATTTTTGCATGGACATTTGGTACCCAAAGAGAACACTCTGTGCCAAATTACGGCCAATTTGGTTGTAAAATGTGTCTAATAGACAAAAAATACCTAAAATCGGGAGATATGGTTATATGGGGGCTATATCAAAACTTGGACCCAGGGACCCCATGTTGGATTTTTATATTTGCTTTGACATTAGAAACATGTGTGCAAAATTTTGGCCGCCTATGTCAAGTGGTTCGGCAGTTAATGAGTTTATACCCTATTTTTGGGTAAATACTCAAAATAAGGGTACTTCTGTATGGGGGCTACCAGTAAACGTGGACCTACATACATAAAATTTTGCATGGACATTTTGTACTCAAAAAGAACACTCTGTGCCAAATTACAGCCAATTTGGTTGTAAAATGCGACTAATAGACAAAAAATACCTTAAATCGGGAGATATGGTTATATGGGGGCTATATCAAAACTTGGACCCAGGGACCCCATGTTGGATTTTTATATTTGCTTTGACATTAGAAACATGTGTGCAAAATTTTGGCCGCCTATGTCAAGTGGTTCTGCAGTTAATGAGTTTATACCCAATTTTTGGGTAAAAACTCGGGTATTTACCCAAGTTTTTACCCACGTCTTTAAAGTATCGTAAAACTATCCATTCTAAATCGATTTGATACAGAAACCCGGAAATAGGGTGTAAGATGTTGTATTACCGATTCAATGTAGTAAATACCCAAATAAATACCCGCAAATGGGTATTTACCCGGTATTTACCCACCCCTTGGGTATTTAGCGGGTAAATACCCGGTAAATACCATCTCTACGCATGAGGTTGATTGACTACGCGGCAGCAAAAAAAAACATGGTAGTTAGCAGCACCCGATTCAAGCATCTCGATATACACAAGGCCACTTGGATTTCTCCCGATCGAACAACGAGAAATCAAATCGATCATGTTGTGATAGACGGAAGGCATTCATCCAGGGTATTAGACGTCCGGTGGATCCGAGGAGCGAATATCGATTCGGACCATTACCTTGTGGCAGCCAAGGTACGCACCCGTCTTGATGTAGCATCAAAGGTACGATCTAAAGTAACACGGAAATTTGACGTCAAAAAGCTGCAAACACAACAGATAGCAGAAGCCTACTCCGTTCAACTTACCCAACTGCTTGACGAAAGCACCCCTTGTCCCGATAATAATATAGAAGCACAATGGCAGAGAATTGCCCACTCCCTACAAACTGCAGCAAAAGCAACACTTGGGTACCAAAGACCACCATCAAGAAAACGGTGGTACGATCAGGAGTGTCGTAATGCTAATGATATGAAAAACGCAGCGAATAGGGCAACCCTGCGGACAGTAGCAATACGTAATGCGATGGAGAACTATCGGGTGAAAATGAGAGAGGAGAAACGTATTTTCCGAAAAAAGAAGAAAGAACAAGAAAAACGTGAGCGTGAGCAAATCGAGATGTACAGAAGTCAGAAAGAAGTCCGAAAATTCTACAAAACACCAAATCGAAGGCTTTGGTGCAGGCACGTCCTCCTGTAGAGATAAAGAAGGAAACCTAGTGACAGATACATACAGCGTGCTGAGGATCTGGAAGGAGCATTTTGAAAAACTTCTGGCAGTAAATAGTAGCAGTGAAGTGGATACCCCAGAACCAATAATAGATGACGGTATAGAGTGTATACCACCTAGCCAAGATGAAGTCAGAATAGCAATCAATCGGCTGAAGAATAATAAAGCAGCAGGTACCGATGGGTTACAAGCCGAACTATTCAAGACTGGTGGTCAGATGCTGGTAAGGAGCATGCACCAGCTGATTAGTACAATTTGGCTAGAAGAATCCATGTCCAATGATTGGAACCTCAGCATCATGTGTCCCGTGCACAAAACAGGAAACAAGACAATATGTGCCAACTATAGAGGAATAAGTCTCCTTCCGATCGCATATAAAGTTCTATCCAGCGTACTGTGTGAACGACTGAAGCCAATGGTCAATGACATTATTCGACCATATCAATGCGGCTTCAGACCTGGCAAATCCACCATTAACCAGATTTTCACTCTGCGCCAAATCCTCGAAAAAAAACCACGAAAAACACATCGACACATTCCACCTATTCGTCGACTATAAACCCGCATTCGACAGCCCCATCCGTTCAGAGGTGTCTAAAGCCATGTCTGCGTTTGGCATTCCGGCAAAATTAATCCGGCTATGCAGGATAACTTTAACAGACACAAGATCAGCAGTTAAAGTCGGAAAGGACCTCTCGGAACCCTTTAATACAGAACAAGGATTCATACAAGGTTATAGTTTGTCGTGTGACCTTTTTAACATCCTGCTGAAAAAGGTCATACGAGAGGCAAAAGTGAACAGAAATGTCACTCTGTGGCACTCAAACAACACATGTTACTCGCCTACGCCGATGGCATCGATATAATGGGTCGAACATTGAGAGCAGTAACAGCCACCTTTGAACAAATTGAGAAGGAGTCTGCCAAAAAGGATCTGGCAGTAAACGGTGAGAAGACCAAGCTGATGGTATCAACGAGCAAGACATCCAGTAGACTCGGACCAACTGTGGGACTTGAGAACTACAGCTTCGAGGTAGTCAAAGATTTTATATACCTTGGTACCGCCATAAACAAAACGAATGACATCAGTTTCGAAATTCGGAGAAGGATAGTGATGGCCGTCCAGTAGACTCGGTCTGAGCAAACAACCTAACCACCTCCCGCCAGACCAAACTAACACTCTACAAGACGCTGATAGTACCCGTGCTGTTATATGGATCTGAAGCATGGGTACTTACGCAGGCAGCTCTTGAAGTGTTTTTGAAATTCAAGAAAAATTCTGCGAAAGATCTATGGGTCGATCTGCGTTGATGGTGAATATCGCCGTCGAATGAACCATCGACACATCGACATTGTTAGACTTACTACCTGTGCTGTTATATGGATGTTGGAGTGTTTTTGAAAGAAAAATTCTCTTAAAGATCTATGGGCCGATCTGCGTTGACGATGAATATCGCGAGAAGGGGAAGGCCAAGAATACGTTGGAAGGATCAAATCGAAGTCAACATCGCCGAAAATTATCTTTCAAATTGGAAAAACTGCGCAAAAGACCGACGCGCCTTGAAATCGTTTATTAGTTCGGCTTATGGAACGAATGTTCTGTCGCAAGCCAGCTAAGTAAGTAAGAAAGTTAGAGTTCCGTGGTAGGTGTGTAGGGTATCGTATGATCGGCCCCGTCTTACTGTAGTGTTCTTCTCACCGGTTTAAAATATATTTTTGGCCATCTATATAAGATTTTTTGAAAAATTATTTTTAAGGGTCTACCATAAGGCGTGAATTTTTTTTTTTTTTTGAAAAATTATTTTTAAGGGTCTACCATAAGGCGTGGATTTTTTTTAAATTATTTTTAAGGGTCTACCATAAGGCGTGGATTTTTTTTTTTTTGAAAAATTATTTTTAAGGGTCTACCATAAGGCGTGGATTTTTTTTTTTTTTTTTTTTGTGAAAAATAATTTTTAAGTGTCTACCATAAGGCGTGGATTTTTAAGCATTTTTTGGCATTTATGTCCCATAAAAATTTTATTTATGCCTGTGCGATTTTCAAGTTCAATGACTCGTACCCAGCTCGTGAGATAAATAAACAAAAACTTATCAATCAGACTAATGATTTTTATTACTGGCAACAGTTGTCCGCATGCAGTTTCTCTTAACTGTTTTTGGTTTTATTTTTTTTGCTTGACTAAGTCATATCGTTCGCCAGCCAGCCACCCTGCCTGTCTTCTTTCACGAAAACCGGAAATGCAACGGGTTCTTTCGGGTGTTTTATATCACAAAATTCGATTGCCAAGAAATTTGCCTGGTGTTGCTAACCTGTTGTTGTCCCCATCACGTCTGATAAAGAACAAAAGAAGAAGAAAGAAGCTAAGCGAAGTGCGCTCAGAAGAAGAAGAAAATAATTGCTGGTCATGTTTTTTTTTTTTTGCCCATAGCAGGACCTCTATTTTTTTGTTGTTTGGTGGAAACTTAAAATTGAATTCTTCTTCTTTGTTGTTGTGGATTTTTTCTCGGGACAACAATTTTTTCTTTTTTTGGTGTTAGCTTGGAGAACAAAGCTGATTATAGCTCCTGCTGCATGCCTTTGTGTCTTCGGTACATCATAATTTTTTTTTTTGAGATGTGCATTTAATAAGCCTAAAGGGGATATAAAGGCCATAAACATTGGGGTGGGTCGATTGTTCTTTTTTTATAAAAATCATTTTCTCCCTAACCGTATAGAAATATTCCGAATTTATTTAATTCTATTTTTAATTAATTTAATAGCCACAAAAAAAATTATAGAAGTATCCAGAAGACAATAAAAAAATCAGCGAAGCATTCAACCGCATCTTTTGAAACAACAACAAATTTGTTGTCATTATAAATTGTAATTCTAATATAAATACAACAAATTTGTATTCATTTCTTTCGTTAGGCTAATTTATATACCAAACCAACCAAAAAACAGAAATATTTAATTATTTTAATTTTTTTTTTAATAAATAATCTCTTAAGATGGTATAATTTTTTTTACACAAAGATTTTAACAAAGAAAGTTGAAGGTCAAGCAAAAAAAATCTACGCCTTAAGTAGAGGCCCCAAAAATAATTTTTAAAAAATCCACGCCTTATGTAGAGGCCCCAAAAATAATTTTTAAAAAATCCACGCCTTATGTAGAGGCCCCAAAAATAATTTTTAAAAAATCCACGCCTTATGTAGAGGCCCCAAAAATAATTTTTAAAAAATCCACGCCTTATGTAGAGGCCCCAAAAATAATTTTTAAAAAATCCACGCCTTATGTAGAGGCCCCAAAAATAATTTTTAAAAAATCCACGCCTTATGTAGAGGCCCCAAAAATAATTTTTAAAAAATCCACGCCTTATGTAGAGGCCCCAAAAATAATATATGCAATATACTGTAACAGAACAGTAGTAGAGGACCTTGGATACGGAATCGGGTGAAATTAAATTTGTGATTTACATAGATATTTGAACCTATTACAAAACCCCATATACTTGGATTCTTTGCGGTACCATTTCTATAAAACCGTATAAAAGTGTGTATGTATGTAAATCGGGACCTAATTGAGCAAAGGTGGCATATTTGGTATATTGCAGCACAAAGCGCCGTCCACTATTTTATCTCGTGTATATGGAACAGACGTAGGCTCCTTGGTGAACGTAAAATCGGCCGAAAATATATATGGGAGCTATATCTAAATCTCAACCTATTTTCAGGAAACTTAGCACACAACATTCTAGACTTAATTCAGTACGCTATGCAAAATTTCGGGCAAATCGAAAGATATATATTGACCTTGGTATACAAATTACATTAAATCGGATGAAAATATATATGGGAGCTATATCTAAATCGGAACCGATTTTCAGAAAACTTAGCACACAACATTCTAGACCTAATTCATTACGCTATGCCAAATTTCGTGCAAATCGAATGATATATAGGGACTTTGGTGCACCATTTACCTAAAATCGGACGAAACAATATATAGGAGCTATATCTAAATCTCGACCGATTTTCACGTCATTCTAGGCCTAATTCAGTACGCTGTGCCAACTTTCGTGCAAATCGAAAGATATTTGGGGACTTTGGTGCACCATTTACATAAAATCGGATGAAAATATATATGGGAGCTATATCTAAATTTGAACCGATTTTCATGAAACTTTGCACACATCATTCTAGACTTAATTTAACACGCTATACCAAAATTCGTGCAAATCGAATGATATAAAGGGACTTTGGTGCACCATTTACCTAAAATCGGACGAAACAATATATGGGAGCTATATCTAAATCTGGACCGATTTCTACGAAACTTGGCAGACATCATTCTAGACATCAAATTTGGAGCAAGTCGAAAGATATTTAGGGACTTTAGCGCACCATTTACCTTAAATCGGGCGAAACTATATATGGGAGCTATATCTAAATCTGAACCGATTATAACGAAACTTGGCAGACATCACTCTAGTCTCAATTCAGTACGTTGTGCCAAATTTCGTGCAAATCGAAAGATATATAGAGACTTTGGTACACAATTAACCCTAAATCGGACGAAGATATATATGGGAGCTATATATAAATTTGAACCGATTTTCACGAAACTTAGCGCACATCATTCTGGACCTAATTCAGTACCGTATGCCAAATTTCGTGCAAATCGAAAGATATATAGGGACTTTGGCACACCATTTACATTAAATCGGACGAAAATATATATGGGAGCTATATCTAAATCTGGACCGATTTCCACGAAACTTGGTAGACATCACTCTAGTCTAAATTCAGTACGTTATGCCAAAATTCGTGCAAATCGAAAGTTATATAGGAACTTTTATGTCCCACTTACCTTAAATCGGACGAAAATATATATGGGAGCTATATCTAAATCTGAACCGATTTTTCCCAATTTCAATAGGGTTTTTCCTTGGGCCAAATAAGTGACCAATGCCAAATTTCATCCCATTCGGATCATAAATGCGACCTGTACTTTGTTTATAATTTAACATCAACAGACGGACGGACGGACATGCATAAATCGACCCAGAAAGTGATTCTATGCATATTCTCAAAAGAAACCATGAGTCTATCTCGATTCCTTTTGCCTGTTACAAACATATACACAAAGACATAATACCCTGTACCACAGTGTGGTGAAGGGTATAAAAAGGGGGTTATAAGGGGACGACCCCTAATATTAAAAATTGTTGGTAGGTAGATTTGTTACCACATACGACTACAAAATACCAAATTGCAGCGAATTCGGTTTAAAAGCGCGCTAAACAAACCCAAAATACCGAAAATTGACTTGTATTTATAACTTTTAGCGCAGATATTTGGTACCCAATAAGAACCCAATGTACCAAATTTCAGCGAATTCGGTTGAAAAACGCGCTCAAGAACCCCAAAATAATGAAAATTGGGGGGTATCCTTATATGGGAGCTACCAGAATAAATTGACTTATATTTATAATTTTTAGCGGATATATTTGGTACCCAATAAGAACCCAATGTACCAAATTTCAGCGAATTCGGTTGAAAAACGCGCTCAAGAACCCCAAAATACCGAAATTTGGGGGGTACCCTTACATGGGAGCTATGCCTAAACGGGGACCGATATAGCCCATCATCGAACTTGAACTGCCTGCAGACAAAAGACGACTTCATGCAAAATTTTGGCGTACTATCTCAATTCGTTAAGACGCTAGAGTGATTACAACGGACAGACGGACATGATCAGATCGTCATAGAATTTTACGGTCGGAAATGATTATTTCGATGAGTTACAAACGGAAAAACAAATCTAATAATGGTGAAGGGTATAAAAAAAACCTACGCCTTATGTAGAGCACCCAAAAAATATTTTAATAATCCACGCCTTTTTAAAAAATGTCCAAAAAAATTTAAAAAATCAGGACCCTTAAGATATTTTTTAAATAAATATTTTTTTTTTTTGTTTTTTAAAATTTATTTAAATTGGAAAATAAAATCTTATAAATAAATATTTTATAATATGTTTAGTATAACCATATCAAAATTGTCTCCAATAGTGGAGTAAATAAATTGCCCTTAAAAATTAAAAATATTTAAAATTAAAAAAAAAATTAAAAAAATTAACCTATTTTTCTAAAAATTATTAAAAATAAATTTATTTAAACTTATATACTAAAAATTAAAGATCCTAAATAAACAGTCATGGTTTGGTCAGTTCAAACCTTAAAAAAGAAAACCTCCTCCTCCGAAATATTCTCCTCCCCCTTTTAGTATCCCTCAATTTCACGGCATACTCCATAACTATCCCGCCTCTTGCCGGGAGCACAACGTTCAATGCCATCGCTGAGTAGGGCCTTAGCTTCACCATCAATCAGACCATCGGTGTGCAACTCCAATTCGAGATCATCCTCCAATGGGCGAATGTGAATGGTGGGCAAATAGACATCTTCATATTTCAAATCTCCATCGCCTTCCAAAGTTTGTTTCGATTCCAATTCTTCACTTGATGTCGAGGGGGTGTCATCGAAACTGCGTGCCGTGGAGGGTAAATTGAAATTGGGTATATCAATTGGTGGATACAATTGTCCGGCACCCATTGACATATCGGCTCGGTACATTGGAATGTGGGATATTCTGCGGCCTGTGGCAGCCGGATGCGAAGAGGGAGAGTTTCCACCCAAACGATTCGAATCCAAATAGGTATCACCTCGTATGTAGCGGGCCAAACGATAATAGCCGGGGTTGGTCAGGGATTCTGGAAATGAAAGAAAAAAATACGAAATTAATTTTAGGATATTTAAAAAAAAATATTTTGGGGGTCCTCAACAAAATTTAAAAATTAATATTTTAGGGGTCTAATTTTAAGGGTCCTCTACTAGGCGTGGATTTTTTAAAAAAAAATTTTAAGGGTCCTAAACAAGGCGTGGATTTGTTTAAGGGTCCATAACAAGGCGTGGATCTTTTTAAGGGTCCTCTACAAGGCGTGGAATTTTTAAGGGTCCTCAACAAGGCGTGGAATTTTTAAGGGTCCTCAACAAGCCGTGGATTATTTTAAGGGTCCTCATTTTTTTAAAATCCACGCCTCGACAAGAGCCGCAAAAATAATTTTTTTAAAAAATCCACGCCTCGACAAGAGCCGCACAAATAATTTTTTAAAAAATCCACGCCTCGACAAGAGCCGCAAAAATAATTTTTTAAAAAATCCACGCCTCGACAAGAGCCGCAAAAATAATTTTTTAAAAACTCCACGCCTCGACAAGAGCCGCAAAAATAATTTTTTAAAAAATCCACGCCTCGACAAGAGCCGCAAAAATAATTTTTTAAAAAATCCACGCCTCGACCAGAGCCTCAAAAATAATTTTTAAAAAATCCACGCCTCGACTAGAGCCGCAAAAATAATTTTTAAAAAATCCACGCCTCGACTAGAGCCCCAAAAATAATTTTTAAAAAATCCATGCCTCGACTAGAGCCCCAAAAATAATTTTTAAAAAATCCACGCCTCGACTAGAGCCCCAAAAATAATTTTTAAAAAATCCAAGCCTCGACTAGAGCCCCAAAAATAATTTTTAAAAAATCCACGCCTCTTATGGACCCCCAAAAATATTTTTTAAAAAATCCACGCCTCTTATGGACCCCCAAAAATATTTTTTAAAAAATCCACGCCTCTTATGGACCCCCAAAAATATTTTTTAAAAAATCCACGCCTCTTATGGACCCCCAAAAATATTTTTTAAAAAAATCCAAGCCTCGACTAGAGCCACAAAAATATTTTTTTAAAAATCCACGCCTCGACTAGATCTTCTTATGGGCCCCCAAAAATATTTTTTTTTTAAAAATCCGAGCCTCTTATGGACCCCAAAAATATTTTTTTAAAAAATTCACGCTTCTTATAGACTCCCAAAAATATTTTTTTAAAAAATTCACGCCTCTTATGGGCCCCCAAAAATATTTTTTAAAAAATCCACGCCTCTTATAGACCCCCAAAAATATTTTTTAAAAAATCCACGCCTCTTATGGACCCCCAAAAATGTTTTTTTAAAAAATTCACGCCTCTTATGGACC
>NW_026882967.1:0-44305 GCF_032173495.1 Musca vetustissima
AATTAGAAGTAGAATGATGTGTGCTAAGTTTCGTGAAAATCGGTACAGATTTAGATATAGCTCTCATATATATTTTCGTCCGATTTAAGGTAAATGGTGCACCAAAGTCCCTATATATCTTTCGATTCGCACGAAAATTTGCATAGCGTACTGAATTAGAAGTAGAATGATGTGTACTAAGTATCGAGAAAATCGGTTGTTCAGATTTAGATATAGCTCCCATATATATTTTCGTCCGATTTAAAGTAAATGGTGCTCAAAAGTCCCTATATACCTTTCGATTTGCACGAAATATGGCACAGCGTAATGAATTAGGCCAAGAATGTTGTGTGCTAAGTTTCCTGAAAATCGGTTTAGATTTAGATATAGCTCCCATATATATTTTCGTCCGATTTAATGTAAATGGTCCACCAAAGACCCTATATATCTTTCGATTTGCACGAAATTTGGCTCAGCGTAATGAATTAGGTCTAGAATGATGTGTGTTAAGTTTCCTGAAAATCGGTTCAGATTTAGATATAGCTCCCATATATATTTTCGTCCGATTTAATGTAAATGGTCCACCAAAGACCCTATATATCTTTCGATTTGCACGAAATTTGGCTCAGCGTAATGAATTAGGTCTAGAATGATGTGTGTTAAGTTTCCTGAAATTGGTTCAGATTTAGATACAGCTTCTATATCTGACCAAATGAAAAATTTAGTATCGGTTGCAGAATGACCTGTTTATGGATAGAATTATATTTTACTAGTCCTTTAAAAATGCGACGTCTGTTAGGATTGATCTGTTGAATATACCCAATATGGTGAAGGGTATCATGTAGTCGGCCCCGTCCGACTTTACTACTTTCCTTACTGGTTTTTTAACTAAGAAATCGAAGAAAATCTTCTATCTCCCACTGTAACCAATTTAAAGGAGATTCCAGCCCAAAAGAACAAAATCCAAGAAAAAATATATAGTGCAAATGTTGAGAAAACATAGAGTCAACGTCATCATTCCACGCTGCACATCAGCAAACAGCGTCATCGTCAGCATCATCATCATCATCATCGGTGGACCATTATCCGTTACCAATATCAGGAACAACAAGCTCTAAGAAGAAAGCCTTGACCAGAACACCAGACACATGGGCCAAGATTCACAGGCCTTGCCAAGTAGTGGTTGTTGTTGGACTGGCGTTCAAATGTTGTTTTTGTTGTTATTTTGTTCGTTCACAATTGCTGTGAAGAAGGATAGTTTTTTTTTGGCTGCTGCTTTTCTGGCTGTTATTTAATTCGTATCGCAGCAATGAGATGGGGATTTGCGTTGGGGGTTTCTCTTTAAAAGAGACATTGTTGTAGTTGTTGGTGGTGGTGTGGTGGCGGTTGTGGTATTTCGTTGTTTTCTTTTTCTTTTTTCTTCTTCTGTTGTGTGGCAAAAAGTTGCGAAAACGTTAACTTATTGGATTGCATTAAAAGCACTAATTAATTGGAACAAAATAAAATGGCTTAAAACGTTTTATTTTCGCAGCAACGGGGCAGCCACCACCACCACCGCATCATCATCGTCCACATCATCAACCACATCATTGCCAATGACCACGCAAAAAAATCTTGAACAAAAAAAGAAAAAAACGTAAGGCGACGTTTTCACACAAAGATTACAAAGTTTAGATAAATTCCAAGTTACAAGCTGCGGTTGCTGCTGCTGTTGTTGTTTTTCTTCGTTTTCTTCTTGCACCAAGCAAAGGTCATTTAATGAACCAACGCCACCACCACCGTCACCACAGCACAGAAGGTATTAACAAAAAAAGTAAGAAAGGACCATAAACTGTGTCCTTTTTCAAGTAGAAGAAAAAAAGGGCCACTTATGTAGAATCTGAACTTGAAAGCGTCAGCCCCAACGTCTGCGATCCAAATAAGAAGCGAACCGAACAGTGCGGAAAAAATCAAATTAGATTCTTGTCACAATTGCAAATGCTACCACAACCGATTCTTTCTGTTTTTCTTTTTTTATTGAGAACTAGGATCAGTTGGTCTTTTTTCTTGTTTTTGTTTTTTAATTAATTTTTACAATAGTTAAACTAATTATAGCTTATTTTTAATAGAACTTCCACTTGGGGAAGATAAATTTTTGAGTGTGTGGGAATAAAAAGTTGCTGAAGGCTCTAGAAAACCTCTATGGTAGCTCTGAAAAATAGAACTGGGAGTTAAAAAAAATCACTCCTTAGAAAATCCTTTGAAAAATATATTTTTTTTAATTTTCATGCCTTAAAAATATTCCTTAAAATAATCCGCGCCATCGATGGTTTTGGAGAACTATTTAAAACACCACAGAAAGTCTTTGAAGAAATATTTTTTTAAAAAATGCATGCCTTGCCTAGGTCGGGATGTAAAAAAGTAGAGCCTCAAAAGGTGATCTCAAAAGCCTAACTGGCCTCTAGGGTATATTAATAGATCTCAATGGTATGTATCGAACCCCCGATGATATACTACCTCTGGGATTCTGCTGTTTATAATACTGCCTTTACTAACTAGCTGCGTAATGGCTGGGCTCTGAGATCCCTACTTTAAAATAGCTAAGCGCTGCTGCATACTATTTGGTTTCACAGGAATTTACCGTATACTATCTGTCCTCAGAGACCTCTAGTGTGTACTAGCAGATCTCAATGGCATGTACTGTATAGTATACGACCCCGTGGGGCGTGCTGTATACTTTCTGACCTCAGATAACTCTAGTGTATAGTAACTGATCTCAAAAATATGTGTTGTAGATGGCTTAAGAGGCTTCTGCTATATACTATCTGGCCTCAGAGGACTCTACTCTATTGCAATTGGACTCAGAGGCTCTACTTTGTCTCAGAGATTTCTACTGCGTAATAGCTGGGTTCAGAGACCTCTACATTATAGTAGCTAAGCTCAGATGCTTCTTCTGTATACTATCTGACTTCTACTTTGTAGCAGCTGAGCTTAGGATGTCTACTCTATACTATCTGGCATAAGAGAACTTAAGAATATGGTAGATGGTTTCAATCGCCTGTACTGTATAGTAGACTGATGTTATATTCTATCTGGCATCATACAACCTCGTTGGTTCTGCTGTATATTATCTATTCTTAGAGTCCTCTAGTATATAGTAGCTTATCTGCAATACCTGTGCTGTATAGTAGATAGCTTCAGGGGCTCCTGTTGTATACAATCTGACTTCAGAGGATTCTACTGTATGGCAATTGGACTCTGAGGTTCTACTTTGTGGTAATTGGTCTCAGTAATTTCTACTGCGTAATAGCTGGGATCAGATGCTTCTGCTGTATAATACCTGGCCTAACAGAACTTTAGTATATAGTAGCTGGTTTCAATCGCCTGTACTGTATAGTAGATGTCCTCAGGAACTGATGCCATTTTCTATCTGGCATCAGGGGTCTCTATTGTATACTAACTGGTTTTAGAGACCTCTGGTGTAAAGTAGTGGCCTGTACTGTATACAATATGTCGTCGGAGCTTGTGCTCTAATTTATAGCAGCTGGGCTCAGATGATTCTAAAGTATATTAGTTGGCCTCGGAGGCCTTTGCAGTACACTACCTGATCTCAGAGATATCGAAGGGTTATACTGTGGTATCGGGGGTTTTGTTGTTTAATATCTAGCCTCAGAGTCCTCTAGTGTATAGTGGCTGATCCGAAATGCCTGTTCTGTATACTAGATGGCTTCAGCGGCTTTTGCTGTATACTATCTGGCCTTAAAGCATAGCAATTGGACTCAGAGGCTCTAATTTGTGGTAGTTGGTCTGAGAGATTTTTACTGTGTAATAGCTGGGTTCAACGTAATAATAGCTGGATTCAGAGGTTTCTGCTGTGTACTATCCTGTAGTGTGTAATAGCTTATGCTATCTGAGGTCTTTATTGCATACTATCTAGTCTCAAGAGACTTCTAGTGTATAATAGTTGATCTCTGTAATGTATATAATCGGGCATAATGGCTCGATACTGTATACTATCTGGCATCAGAGACCTCTAGTGTTTAGTTCCTGATCTCAGAGGCTCTACAATATTGAACTTTGTCCCAAAGATCCCACCTGCGTAATAGCTGAGCTCAAAGACCTGTAATGTCCTCAGGGACCCTTTTGTGTAGGGACTGGGTAGTAGTAATACTGTAGATGACCTAAGAGGAGGTAGTCGCTTACTTCTGAAACATCGATTCTATAGAAGCTGGACTGAGAGACATACATCGTATAGTGGATGACATCATGGGCCTATACATACTGTGTAATAGGAATCCTGCGAGAGCTCTAACTCATACTAGCTGTCATAGATTATCATAGCTGATTGCTTCTTCTTCTTCATAGAAGAGTTGGAAGTCTTTTTCTCATAGGGGAGCTTAAGGTCTTCTTCTTCTCTATTAAATAATTAGGGGTATTATTTATTTTCATAGAAGAGATGAAGATATTTTTGTCCATAGAAAAGCTGAAGGTATTTTTTGTCATAGAAGAGCTGAAGGACTTCTTCTGGAAGAGCTGATGACCTTTTATGCTCCATAGAAAAACATAATGTATTTTTCTTGTTCGTCATAGAAGAGCTGAAGGTTTCTACTTCTTCAAGAAGAGCTGATGGTAATTTTCCTCTCCATAGAACAGCTGAAGGGGTCTAAAGGAATAAGTCCACGTTCAAGTGAATAGCTGAAGGTCTTCTTCTAGAAGAGCTGAAGGTCTTCTTCTAGAAGAACTGAAGGTCTTCTTCTAGAAGAGCTAAAGTCTTCTTATCCATAGAAGAGCAGAATGTCTTTTTCTTCTCCATAGAAGATCTGAAGGTGTCTGAAGGGACTGAAGAAAGAGAGAGTTCCTCTTTCAATAGTAATTTCTAAATAATTTTTTTGCGAACCATCAATTTCTGAGATTTTTCAAAGATTTCCAAACAAAGATAAGCATTTTTGTATAAATCTCGTTAAAAGCTCTGCCACAACCACTCCAATATATTATTAGTCACTTAAGACTATTTTATAACCAATAAATTTATTAATTATAATTTGTCAACTTTCATTTAACGTTAATTTATTATCTCTTGTTAGCTGTGAGTTAGATTAATTAATGTTTGATTTTTAATATATTGCAAAATAAATTTAATTAATTAGTATTGTTTGTATTTAATTATGTGGACTTCCCTGCTTGTTAATAGAAACCGTCAAGACTAAGGTTTAAGCTCTGTGGCTAATAACAAAAATAAAATTCAATGAAAATGCAAAAAAAAAAATGTCCATATAAATTCTATTTTATATAGAGGTCCCACAGTCCAACAATTTAAATTTATTTAAAACGAAGTAAAAAAATCGTATGTCAACATTTTAAGCTTCTTGGTGTGTCATAATTCCTTTGTAACACACCCCATCTATTGATTAAACAACAACAGCAAAAAAGTAGGTGGCGTTTAAAAATCCATAAATACCTCATAAGTCCTTATGTTTTCATTGTTCACCAAGTTACTGATCTAAATGACAACAAAAAGCAGTCTGTCCAACAACAACAATAATGGAAACTATTGATGAATGCTGCTGCTGAAATGTTTTCAATTACCAAAAGTCATTGTTTTTTTTCTTTTTAACGGAGATACAACGAAGATAAATTTTGTCACCGAAGTGTATTTGAATGCCTTCGTGTGTGTGAGTGTGTGACTACTCACGGGTTGACAAGTGATAAGTAGCAGACATTTTCCATTACAATGAAAAAAAAAAACAGGACAGATCAGAACAATCGCTCAAGGCAACAACAAAGAAAACTACAAATAGAAGGTGCGCATGCGCACCAGCCAGCCTATCATGGAGGGCAGGCTGGCAGCAATCGAGAGTCGAATCAAACGTATGAAAGCCGCTATTTTTTTTTTAATTGTCTGAACGACGCACCTCTAAATTATGAAATGACAAGACACACGTCGTTACTTTTTCTCATATGTACAAACGTACACATATAGGAGTATCTCCCAGAGCCTAGTCTTCGGCATACGACAGTGTGTAAACAACAAAAATCTGGTACATCTATCAAACATTGCTTTTCGTTGTTGTTATTGTTTGTACCCGCATTAAGTTTTTGTTTAGTTTTCAGTTATGACTAGCTTTCTGTCTGTTTGTCTGTCAGCCAGCCTGTCGTTGATGGCCGACGACAATAGTCAATGTGCATTGACAATAAATGATAAGTTGTGACAGTAGCAATTTGTCAACTACAAATGTTTTGTAAAGATGTTTTTTCTTGTGAGTCTTATTAATGTTGTTGTTGTTTTATGTATAATTTTTAAAACGAGAAAAGGGTGGGGATATTGTAGGTATTGCTAATTTATAGAAGAGATGGAGATGATTCATAGAAGAGATGGAGATCTTCTATAAGTCCCTTGGCCATAGAAGAGGTTGAGCGTCTACTTCATACGAACCGAATTTCTTTACAGAGGAGCTGAAGGTTTTCTTCATAGAAGACCTAAAGGTATTCTTCTCCATAGAAGAGCTGAAGGTATTCTTCTTCTCATAGAACATCGAAAGGTCTTCTTCTTTTTAAAAAAGTTTATGTTGTTATCCTTCTCAAAGAAGAGCTGATGGTCTTCTTCTGCTTCATAGAAGAGCTGAAGACCCTCTTCTTCATAGAAGAGCTGAAGATCTTCTTCATAGAAGACCTGAAGATCTTCTTCATAAAAGAGCTGAAGATCTTCTTCATAGAAGAGCTGAAGATCTTCTTCTCCATCGAAGAGCTGGAGGTATCATAGAAGAGCTGGTGCTCTTTTTTACTATATGGTCTCAGAGACGGTATATATTGCATACTATCTGGCCTTAGAGATGTTTAGGGCATAGTTACTGATCTGAAGGGCCTGTACTGAATCACAGGTATTCAAAGGTATTTACGGCATATTATCATGCCCCAGACACCTCTAGGGTATAGTAGCTGATTTCAAATGCCTGTGCTGTATAGTAGATGGCTTTAGGGGCTGCAGCTGTATATTGTCTTTGAGGTAGTTGGTCTCAGAGACTTCTTCTGCGTAGTAGCTTCTTCACGGAAGATCTGAAGATATTTTTCTCCATACAAGATCTGAAGGTCATCTTCTTCATAGAAGAGCTGAAGGTCTTCTTCTTCATAGAAGATCTGAAGGCCTTCTTCTTCATCGAAGAGCTGAAGGCCTTCTTCTTCATAGAAGAGCTGAAGGTCTTCTTCTTCATAGAAGAGCTGAAGGTCTTCTTCTTCATAGAAGATCTGAAGGTCTTCTTTATAGAAGAGCTTAAGGTCTTCTTCATAGAAGAGCTGAAGGTCTTCTTCTTCATAGAAGAGCTGAAGGTTTTCTTCTTCCATACAAGATCTGAAGGTCTTCCTCTTCTCCATAGAAGAACTGAAGGTCTTCTTCTCCATAGGAAAGCTGAAGGTTTTCTTCCTAGAAGAGCTGAAGGTCTTCTTCTTCATAGAAGAGCGGAAGGTCTTCTTCTTCATAGAAGAGCTGAAGGTCTTCTTCTTCTTCATAGAAGAGCTGAAGGTCTTCTTCTTCATAGAAGAGCTGAAGGTCTTCTTTTTCTTCATAGAAGAGCTGAAGGTCTTCTTCTTCTTCATAGAAGAGCTGAAGGTCTTCTTCTTCATAGAAGAGCTGAAGGTTTTCTTCTTCATAGAAGAGCTGAAGGTCTTCCTCTTCTCCATAGAAGAACTAAAGGTCTTCTTCTCCATAGGAAAGCTGAAAGTTTTCTTCGTAGAAGAGCTGAAGGTCTTCTTCATAGAAGAGCTTAAGGTCTTCTTCTTCATAGAATAGCTGAAGGTCTTCTTCTTCATAGAAGAGCTGAAGGTCTTCTTCTTCATAGAAGAGCTGAAGGTCTTCTTCTTCATAGAAGAGCTGAAGGTCTTCTTCTTCATAGAAGAGCTGAAGGTCTTCTTCTTCATAGAAGAGCTGAAGGTCTTCTTCTTCATAGAAGAGCTGAAGGTCTTCTTTTTCATAGAAGAGCTGAAGGTCTTCTTTTTCATAGAAGAGCTGAAGGTCTTCTTTTTCATAGAAGAGCTGAAGGTCTTCTTTTTCATAGAAGAGCTGAAGGTCTTCTTTTTCATAGAAGAGCTGAAGGTCTTCTTTTTCATAGAAGAGCTGAAGGTCTTCTTTTTCATAGAAGAGCTGAAGGTCTTCTTTTTCATAGAAGAGCTGAAGGTCTTCTTTTTCATAGAAGAGCTGAAGGTCTTCTTTTTCATAGAAGAGCTGAAGGTCTTCTTTTTCATAGAAGAGCTGAAGGTCTTCTTTTTCATAGAAGAGCTGAAGGTCTTCTTTTTCATAGAAGAGCTGAAGGTCTTCTTTTTCATAGAAGAGCTGAAGGTCTTCTTTTTCATAGAAGAGCTGAAGGTCTTCTTTTTCATAGAAGAGCTGAAGGTCTTCTTTTTCATAGAAGAGCTGAAGGTCTTCTTTTTCATAGAAGAGCTGAAGGACTTCTTTTTCATAGAAGAGCTGAAGGTCTTCTTTTTCATAGAAGAGCTGAAGGACTTCTTCTTCATAGAAGAGCTGAAGGTCTTCTTCTTCTTCATAGAAGAGCTGAAGGTCTTCTTCTTCTTCATAGAAGAGCTGAAGGTCTTCTTCTTCTTCATAGAAGAGCTGAAGGTCGTCTTCTTCTTCATAGAAGAGCTGAAGGTCTTCTTCTTCATAGAAGAGCTGAAGGTCTTCTTCTTCGTAGAATAGCTGAAGGTCTTCTTCTTCATAGAAGGGCTGAAGCCCTTCTGCCCCATAGAAGAGCTGAAGGTCTTCTTCTACTTCATAGAAGAGCTGAAGGTCTTCTTCATAGAAGAGCTGAAGGTCTTCTTCTTCATAGAAGAGCTGAAGGTCTTCTTCTTCATAGAAGAGCTGAAGGTCTTCTTCTTCATAGAAGAGCTGAAGGTCTTCTTCTTCATAGAAGAGCTGAAGGTCTTCTTCATAGAAGAGCTGAAGATCTTCTTCTTCATAGAAGAGCTGAAGGTCTTCTTCTTAATAGAAGAGCTTAACGTCGTCTTGATAGAAGAGCTTAAGATCGTCTTCATAGAAGAGCTTAAGGTCTTCTTCATTTTCATAGTGTAGCTGATGGTCTTCTTCTTAATAGAAGAGCTGAATGTCTTCTTTTTTTTTCATAGAGAAGCTGAAGGTCTTCTTCTTAATAGAAGAGCTGAAGGTCTTCTTTTCCATAGAAGAACTTAAGGTCTTCTTCTTCTCCATCGAAGGGCTGAAGGTCTTCTTCTTTTCCATCGAATGGCTGAAGGTATTCTTCGTCCTCATAGAAGACCTGAAGTACTTCTTCTCCATCGAAGAGCTGAAGTTCTTATTCTCCAACGAAGAGCTGAAGGTCTTCTCCCCCATAGAAGAACTGAAGGTCTTCTTTGCCATAGCAGAGCTGAAGGTTTTCTTCTCCATAGAAGAACTCTATGTCTTCGTTATAGAAGAGCACTAGGCTTTCGTCATAGAGCTTGAGCTTGAGGCATTCTTCATAGATGATTGCTGATTTTTTCCTAAAAGAGCCCTCCTGGAAGATATCTAGGTATTTCGCTAAAAAGAGTTATTTGTGTTCTTAGAACATGTTTGCTTCAAAAAACGATTTTAGGTGTTCTTCTTCATAGAAGAGATTTAGGTCTTCTTCATAGAAGAAGAAAAAGAGGTCCTTCAGATTCTTCATAGCTTAGTTTCGTTGGTAAATTTACGAATTTTTTTTAGAAGAGCTAGAGGTCGTCTTTATAGAGTCGCTTTGCAAAGTATAGCAGTCAGTATTATCAGAGGTCAGTATGTGTTCTTGTAGAAGGCCAATAATTATTCTCATAGAGGCCTGAAGATCTTCTTGTAGTGGATGGGGAGGATTCCTAACATAAAAACTGCAACTCTTTTCACAGCAGACCAGGAAAGTTTTTCGGAGAAGAATTGATAGTATTCACGCAGAAGAGCAGAATGTGGCAATTTTTTTGGACAGCCTCTTATATTTTTTATATGGTTTTTTTCATATTTTACCAAAAAGTTGTTCTTTTAGAAAACCGACTGTCTTCTCAAGTTACCGAATATTTGGACATTTCTTATTCCGGTATTTTAACTCTTTTGGCTTGACAACAGTCTTTTTTTTAATTTTTATATTTAAAAACACAATATATTCTTACATTCCCCTCCGCCTTTTTTGGTTACACTCCCTTTTCAACTTTCATTTTTAATTTCTTTTTGCGCCCGCCGTTTTCTAACGAATTTCATTCCAATAATAATTACAATAACTATTTTAATGGATCAATGAAATACAAAACGAAAAGAAACTGCTTTCAATTAACACCTTTGATTAGTACAGCAAAACGATATCAACTCTTTGAAGCTCCCTTCAATCGAATAATAAAAAAATACGTTCATCATTAACATATTATTTTTTTTTTTATTTGTTGACTTATTTTTGGCACGGGTTGAGCTGCTACGTATTTACACATAATCGGTATTAGTGGTGTGGTGCTCACGTGTGTTCACTTTCACATTATTTGAATTATTCACATCTCCGTCGTAGTCGTCGGGCACATTGTTTTTTCTCATATTCGCTTTATAGCTATACATCAGCAATGGGCAAACCGCCGCATATCTGCTCTCTTTGAAAGTAATTTATGTGTAAAAAATCCCATAAGAGCGTCTCTTTGCCACCTCCTCCTGCTATTCAGTAACACACATTAATGTCATGCGCCTCTAATATTGATCGTCATTGTCGTTAACGTCATTCGCATCTCCGTTTGTAAATGAGTGTGTGTGTCTGTGTGAATAGTTGTCATGTTCATCATCATCGTCAGCATCATGCTAAAACGACGGATGACACACGCTCCATTCATTTATCAAGTCAACATATATAACAAATTAATTGGCTAAAATCGACACACGCACACACACTCCCTATGAAAAATGGAGAAGGGAACAGGGACAAGTTATCATCATTCCAACTGACCAACACAGACACACGTATAGTTTATGTCTCTGCTTTTAGCAAAAAAGTATACAGATAGTGTATTTATGTACATATATACAACTGCTACTCTTTTTTTACACAACGACAAGTAAAGCTTAACAGCAACAACAACAAACACATAATCACACGCATACGCCCAGCCAGCCATCCATCCATCCAACCATGCCAAAGCGATGCCAGTCAGCCATCCACTCAACCACTTGTGGCATTAAATTACCGTGACTAATATGGTTATTGTGGTGCTGCTGCCATTCTCACTGTGCGACGAGACGAGAATGTCGAGGCGCCATTGTATTGGTGTGTCTTTTTGTTGTTGTTTTGCTTCGCTTTGTAATATGTCACACGCATCAATGATTTTAATGCGTATCTGTCCAATCGACATTAATAATAATACGATTTGGTGAGGTTGTGTTTGCATACATATGAATGTATGTATATGTGATTAGCTTGTGATCATAGCTTCAAGTTGTTATTGGTGTTTTTTTTTTAATTTTTTTTATCCAAATATGTACTGAAATTAATAGCAAATAAAAAATGGCTAACATGAAATTATTTACAAGCTATATTTGGACATTTAAATCAATGGTGGTTGCATCAGGTATGTTTGTGTCTTAAGTCTTTTGATTAATGTGGTCATATTCGGTATTTTCGAGAGAGATACTAAGTGCATTTTTTATTATATATTTAAAATCGAATTGGTACATTTAAAATCGAATTATCGTAGAGAAATCGAAAGACATAAGAAATAAACTTTTAACATAAATTTAAATAAGCATATAGTGCTTGTTTCTTAAGTCTTTCGATGTATACTATTTCATAGCGTGTGAGAGAGAGAGAGAGAGAGAGTGGGATGGATGGATGGAGGGAAGATGGAGAAAAGGATGCCTAAAAAAACGGAGCCGACCTTCTGATCTTCTATGTGGAGAAGAAGAAGACCTTTAGATTTCCTATGAAGAAGACCTTCAGATTCAGATAGGAAAAATAATAAACCCATTTCAGTTCTTTTATGAATAAGGCCTTCAGCTCTTTTATAAAGAAGACCTTCAGCTCTTCCATGAAGAAGCTGTTCAACTCTTCTATGAAGAAGGCCTCCACCGCTTCTATGAAGAAGACCTCCAGCTCATTTTCTTTGAAGAAGACCTCCAGTTCTTCTATGAAGTAGGCTTTTAGCTATTCCACGAAGAGGAAGGCCTCCAGCGTTTCTATGAAGATGAAGACCTCCAGCTCTCCTTTGAAGAAGACCTCCAGCTCTCCTTTGAAGAAGGCCTCCAGCGCTTCTTCTATGAAGAAGACCTCCAGCTCTTCTGTGAATAAGACCTTCAGTGCTTCTATGAAGAAGGCCTCCAGATTTTATATGAGAAATGCCTCCAGCGCTTCTATAAGGAAAGCCTCTAGCTCTTCTATGAAGAAGACCTCCAGTTCTTCTATGAAGAAGGCTTTTAGATATTCCACGAAGAGGATGACATGCAGCGTTTCTATGTAGAGGAAGAACTCCTGCTCTTCTATGAAGAAGACCTTCAGCTCTTCTATGGGGAAGAAGACCTTCAGCTCTTCTATGGGGAAGAAGGCCTTCAGCTCTTCTATGGGGAAGAAGACCTTCAGCTCTTCTATGGGGAAGAAGACCTTCAGCTCTTCTATGGGGAAGAAGACCTTCAGCTCTTCTATGGGGAAGAAGAATACCTTCAGCTCTTCTGTGGAGAAGAAGAAGACCTTCAGCTCTTCTATGGAGAAGAAGAAGACCTTCAGCTCTTCTATGGGGAAGAAGTCCTTCAGCTCTTCTATGGGGAAGAAGAACTTCAGCTCTTCTATGCAGAAGAAGAAGACCTTCAGCTCTTCTATGAAGAAGAAGAAGAAGTTCTGCTCCTCTATGAACTGTTAGCACTTCTATAAAGGATAATACCAAGGGATTTTCTGTGAAGAAGACCTTCAGCTCTTCTATGACAAAGAAGACCTTTAGCTCTTCTATGAAGAAGACCTTTAGCTCTTCTATGAAGAAGTAGACCTGGAGCTCTTTTATGAAGAATACCTAGAGCTTTTCTATGAAGAAGTAGACAAGGAGCTCTTCTATGAAGAATAACTAGAGCTCTTGTATAAAGATCTTCAGCTCATAGAGCTCTTCAATAAAAAATACCTTTAGCGTTTCTATGAAAAAGTGGAGGACCTAGAGCTTTTCAATAAAGAAGACCAAGAGTTCTTCTATAAAGAAGACTTAAAGCTCTTTCTTGAAGGAGACCCTTAGTTGAGCAATGGACAAGACCTAAATTGTTCAGTGAGAAAACTTCCAGTTCTTCTATGAGTAGGAATACTTTCTGGAACTTTTATATCAAGAAGATTGTCAGTTCTTTCACTCATCCGTTCGGTATAGAATGAAATAGGCTCTTCTATGAAGAAGACCTAGAGATTTTCTACGAAGAAACCCTAGAGATCTTTTATGAAAAAAAAACCTAGAGCTCCTTCTACAATACAAGTGGAAAAGGCCTCCAGGAGTTCTTCTTTAAAGAATATCTTTAGATCTTCTATGAAAAGAAAAAAAGACATTTAGCGTTGCTATGAGGAAGTCTTAGCCTAGATTTCGGTACTTCTAGAATAAACCATCATATTTCATTTACAAAAATTATTCGGTGATAACATTCCTGGCACATTTTTCCAGCAACCTAACCTTACCTAACCCCAAATAACAATTCTAACACTTACTTGTCAATGTTAATCAATGTATGTAATTAATACATTTCATACTCGCAGGTATCTGGGGCATTTCATCTAGTAAATAAATTCTTCTTTATTCTAAATATAAAATAACATTGTTCGGTTCACTTCATTGACAACAGCAGCAGCAGCAACAACAACAACAGCAACCGAAAAATATTAACTTCAAATCGAATTGTTGATTTTAACAATTCACACCGAAGAATAATATTTTCTTTTGTGATATTTGTTTAAGAAGACGAAGAACTAGTTCAAAGACGGAATAATTAATAGTTTTTAGGGGGTGATGGGAAAGAGAGTGAGAGAGCAAGCGAGCGAGCAATATTCTATAAAGAAAATGTTAGGCATTAGGCTATCGCACTTCTTGAGTCCACGGTATAGTTCATTTATTTATGTATGTGCCCTTTTGAGAAGTACTTCAGTGTGTGTGTGTGGTTGTGTAAGTATGGATATGTGTGAGTGGTATGTGGATTACAACTCTTCCGTATTTCTACAAACAAATAAAACACTTTGGTGTTAATGAAATTAGCAACCCTTCTGGGCTCTGTGCTGCTGCACTTGGTTTCAATCGGTCGTTACCGCTGCTACTGCTGTTGGTCACATACTCAATATGAACCTGTGAGCCGAGCTCTTTTCCAATTTGAAGACGTTTATTTACAAGAAATGAAATTCTCAGCACAACTTAAATCCGATTCAGTCCAGTCCAGTCTTCTCTGTACCCCATAATGTAAACACATAGCTGTTTTTCAGGGTGTTAATTGTCAGAATCCACAATGCATTCGCACTTTGGAGATTTTCTATTTGCCTTTGACTCGATCGAGGGATAGCTGAGGGACAGACGTGGTCAGACATCCCATTCCATACTTATTTACGTTTACACATTTATTTATTTGTTCGGATTGTTGTAGGTTCAGGTTGATCTGATAATTTTTACACATTCGTCGTTTGGGTGTGATGAACTCCGTTGGATGGACGGACGGATGGATAGACGGATGGATGTGTTACATTTTCTCCATTTAATTAGAGTCATTTAATATTTAGAGCGCTTACAGTTATTTACATTAACAAATAGAGGTTGGCAGTCAGGCAGCCCGCCAGCTTCGTCACATTGTCTTCACATTGACATTGGCGAGCACTCACCTTTTGTACATTTGTTTTTGTTGTTATTATTTTTCTTTTATTTGTCATTGTCATTATGATTTCTTAACCATAACGGTGGTCTTCCTCGAATCCCGCGTGGAAAATGGGTCTTTGACGATAATGTTAATTAAAATAATTAATTTACAGGGAAATAATATTAACATCTCAATTTCTAATTTTGTGGCACGCGCACCCGCCGCCGTTTGTTGACACTTTCTCTAGATGACCACGCGACCAATGGTAAAAAAAAACTGTACATTGGTGTATCAAAACACAGACCAATGAATTAGACCTGGTCTTCTATTACGAAGAACCTAGAAATTTTCAATGGGTCCAAGTTCTTCTATGAAGAATAAAACTTCTAACTCTTCTGCGAAGAAGAGGAAGAAGACCTTCAGCTCCTCTATGAGGAAGAAGACCTTCAGCTCCTCTATGAGGAAGAAGACCTTCAGCTCTTCTAGCAGAAAGAAGACATTCAAAGGGTAAACCTTCACCCATTCTAGGAAAGAGAAGGCCTTCAGATCTTCTATAAAGAATAAGACTTTCAACTCTTCTATGCAGAAAAAGACCTTCAGCTCATCTATGAAGGAGGAGACCTTCAATTCTTCTGTGAAGCATAATACCCTCAGTTCTTCTATGACGAAGAAGACCTTCAGCATTTCTATTAGGAAGAATACCTTCAGCTCTTCTATGAGGAAGAAGACTATTAGCTCCTCTCTGAGGAAGAATACCTTCAGTTCTTCTATGAGGAAGAAGACCTTCATCTGCTCTATGAGGAAGAATATCTCAATTTGCTCTATGAGGAAGAATACCTTCAGCTATTCTATGAGGAAGAAGACCTTTAGCTCCTCTCTGAGGAAGAAGACTTTCAGCTCCTCTACGAGGAAGAAGACCTTCAGCTTTTCTATGAAGAAAACCTACAGCTATTCTATGAAGAAGAAGAAACCCTTCAGGTCTTAAATGAAGAAGAAACCCTTCAGGTCTTAAATGAAGAAGAAGAAACCTTTCAGCTTTTCTATGAAGAATACATCCTTGAGCTCTTCTATGAAGAAGACCTCCTTGATCTCTTCGATTAAGAAAACCTTGAGCTCTTCTATGGAGAAGACCTCCTTGAGCTCTTCTATGAAGAAGACCTCCTTGAGCTCTTCTATGAAGAAGACCTCCTTGAGCTCTTCTATGAAGAAGACCTCCTTGATCTCTTCGATTAAGAAAACCTTGAGCTCTTCTATGGAGAAGACCTCCTTGAGCTCTTCTATGAAGAAGACCTCCTTGAGCTCTTCTATGAAGAAGACCTCCTTGAGCTCTTCTATGAAGAAGACCTCCTTGAGCTCTTCTATGAAGAAGACCTCCTTGAGCTCTTCTATGAAGAAGACCTCCTTGAGCTCTTCTATGAAGAAGACCTCCTTGAGCTCTTCTATGAAGAAGACCTCCTTGAGCTCTTCTATGAAGAAGACCTCCTTGAGCTCTTCTATGAAGAAGACCTCCTTGAGCTCTTCTATGAAGAAGACCTCCTTGAGCTCTTCTATGAAGAAGACCTCCTTGAGCTCTTCTATGAAGAAGACCTCCTTGAGCTCTTCTATGAAGAAGACCTCCTTGAGCTCTTCTATGAAGAAGACCTCCTTGAGCTCTTCTATGAAGAAGACCTCCTTGAGCTCTTCTATGAAGAAGACCTCCTTGAGCTCTTCTATGAAGAAGACCTCCTTGAGCTCTTCTATGAAGAAGAAGACCTCCTTGAGCTCTTCTATGAAGAAGACCTCCTTGAGCTCTTCTATGAAGAAGACCTCCTTGAGCTCTTCTATGAAGAAGACCTCCTTGAGCTCTTCTATGAAGAAGACCTCCTTGAGCTCTTCTATGAAGAAGACCTCCTTGAGCTCTTCTATGAAGAATACCTCTTTGAGCTCTTCTATGGAGAATACCTCTTTGAGCTCTTCTATGGAAAAGACCTCATTAAGCTCTTCTATAAAGAAGACCTCTTTGAACTATTCTAGGGAGTAGACATTCTTGAGCTCTTCTATAATGAAGACCTCATTCAGCTCTTCTATGTTGAAGACCTCCTTGAGGTGTTCTAAGAAAAATACCTCCTTGAGGTATTCTAAGAAAAATACCTCCTCGAGCTCTTCTATGAAGAAGACCTCCTTGAGCTCTTCTATGAGGAAGAAGACCTCCTTGAGCTCTTCTATGAGGAAGAAGACCTCCTTGAGCTCTTCTATGAGGAAGAAGACCTCCTTGAGCTCTTCTATGAGGAAGAAGACCTCCTTGAGCTCTTCTATGAGAAAGAAGACCTCCTTGAGCTCTTCTATGAGAAAGAAGACCTCCTTGAGCTCTTCTATGAGGAAGAAGACCTCCTTGAGCTCTTCTATGAGGAAGAAGACCTCCTTGAGCTCTTCTATGAGGAAGAAGACCTCCTTGAGCTCTTCTATGAAGAAGACCTCCTTGAGCTCTTCTATGAAGAAGACCTCCTTGAGCTCTTCTATGAAGAAGACCTCCTTGAGCTCTTCTATGAAGAAGAACTCCTTGAGCTCTTCTATGAAGAAGAACTCCTTGAGCTGTTTTATTAAAGATACCTCCTCCTTGAGCTATTCTATGAAGAAGACCTCCTTGAGCTCTTCTATGAGGAAGAAGAAGACCTTCAGCTCTTCTATGAGGAAGAAGAAGACATTCAGCTCTTCTATGAGGAAAAATACCTTCAGCTCTTCTACGAGGAAGAAGAAGACCTTCAGCTCTTCTATGAGGAAGAAGACCTTCAGCTCTTCTATGAGGAAGAAGACATTGAGCTCCTCTATGAGGAAGAAAACCTTCAGCTCCTATATGAGGAAGAAGACCTTCAGTTCCTCTACGAGGAAGAAGACCTTCATCTCGTTTATGAGGAAGAAGACCTTCAGCTTTTCTATGAAGAAAAATACCTTCAACTATTCTAAGAAGAAGAAACCCTTCAGTTTAAGTATGAATAATACCAACTTGAGCTTCCTCTATGAAGAAGACCTCATTGAGCTCTTCTATGAAGAAGACCTCATTGAGCTCTTCTATGAAGAAGACCTCCTTGAGCTCTTCTATGAAGAAGAACTCCTTGAGCTCTTCTATGAAGAATACCTCCTTGAGCTCTTCTATGAAGAATACCTCCTTGAGCTCTTCTATGAAGAAGACCTCCTTAAGCTCTTCTATGAAGAAGACCTCCTTGAGCTCTTCTATGAAGAAGACCTCCTTGAGCTCTTCTTTGAAGAAGACCTCCTTGAGCTCTTCTATGAAGAAGACCTCCTTGAGCTCTTCTATGAAGAAGACCTCCTTGAGCTCTTCTATGAAGAAGACCTCCTTGAGCTCTTCTATGAAGAAGACCTCCTTGAACTCTTCTATGAAGAAGACCTCCTTAAGCTCTTCTATGAAGAAGACCCCCTTGAGCTCTTCTATGAAGAAGACCTCCTTGAGCTCTTCTATGAAGAAGACCTCCTTGAGCTCTTCTATGAAGAAGACCTCCTTGAGCTCTTCTATGAAGAAGAACTCCTTGAGCTGTTTTATTAAAAATACCTCCTCTTTGAGATCTTCTATGAAGAAGACCTCCTTGAGCTCTTCTATGAATAAGACATCTGAGCTCTTCTATGACGAAGACCTCCTTGAGCTCTTCTATGACGAAGACCTCCTTGAGCTCTTCTATGAAGAAGACCTCCTTGAGCTCTTCTATGAAGAAGACCTCCTTGAGCTCTTCTATGAAGAAGACCTCCTTAAGCTCTTCTATGAAGAAGGCCTCCTCTTTCTTTTGGTATCATTACTTACCCACAACGTCATGGGAACAATACCAGTATCTAACCTCATATTCGTTAATATTCCCAACAAAAACAAACAAAAGAAACGAAAAAAAAAACAAATCCAACAACAAAATAATCTCTGAATATTTATTAAAAAGTTTCGCACGCAAATTAAAGCAATCATGGGCTATATACGAAGTCCAACGGAATACAGAATATGACGAAGTTTGCAAAAATATCCCAGCAGAGAAGATTTGTGTGTGTGTGTGTGTGTGGGGATATTTTGCCCGGGGTAGCCGTGGCGAATAAAATCCAAAAATATGATGATGCTGCTGCCGATGATGAAATAACTATGCAAGCTGATGATGCCGAACAAAAAGTAGTAGAAGAAGTATGCGCATAATACTAACAACTACCACATAATTCTGCAAAACAAAATCCGTTATTAAAAGTCTACGCTGGCTACTGACCGCAGAAATAAGCCAATAATGCTGGCTTTGTTTTCTTGTTGTTTTTATTGTTAACTGATTCTGACTTCCTAGCAGGACTCTTGGGTCCACAAACTGAATATTAGCAGATTATGTGTGCAATGAAGCGCCGATCAATATCACGCATAAGCGTTAGGTTCGGTTTGTTTAGCTTCGTTGCTCATATTCCAAACGTTTGGGAAGATGTTTTCACAGCCGGGTATGTGGTTTTTTCTTCTTCTTGTTTAAGGCTAAATGAGAGGAATTTATGACCATTTTTTTTCTTCTGCTTTGCAGTCATACTCACGTCACTGTATGGGTAAATATGCGAGTGTGTGTGTGTGTGCAAATGCCTCAGCTCATAAATCCATAAAGGCCGGCATAAACAAAATACCCAGCCAAGACAGCCGGGGAGCTAAGGCTCGAATTCAATACCGGTAGCTAAACCTAAAAAGTCAGGATAATTGACCACCACCATGGTGATTGCTAACACAGCCACAGCAATAACAACAACCACAGGAACACCAACAGCATTTCTTGTTGCTGTGATGCTAACTGTTTGCAGGCACTGGTAGCAGAGTCTGCTACGTCTTGAACGAAAAAAAAACTAAAGTGTGAGAGTTCCTTTTGGAAGTTAAATCTCTACCACCTCCACCAAACCCAGCTCCTATTTCAGTAACCGCATATTTTGATTTTTATTGTTGTTGCTGCTGCTACCAACTGTGCACCAACTCATCACTAAGTATTGTCGGGGGGAGGGTGCAGAATTCGTGTAATAACAGCAGTCAAACCAATAACCAAAACCATGGTTCAGGGGCAACTTTTTGCATATTGCCCAACAAAAACGGCAGTAGTCATCGCCACACCAACACCACCACTACCACCGGCTGAGTGATACATCTCGAAAATCCTAAAACACAGCAACAACAATATTGAATGTTTTCAACGAAAAAAAAATCATCATAAGGAAATATGTGGTTGTTGTTGCTGTTGGTGGTGGTTGTATTCGGGCAAAATGATGATGCCGACGACGTTGATGATGGTCATAATGTCGACACAATGCTGTTGTTGCTGTTGATGAGGACGTTGTATTGGTTGGCTGGCTGTATGGCTACCAGTGTTACGCTTCGGATTTTTATATGATTTTGACAGTAATGTGGTTTTGGGAAGCCAATATGGGCAATTTATGGCCCTTGCATGAAAGAAAACAAGATTTTATTTGTTCAGTAAACAAAAGACTTATGACACGAACTTATATAAATTTGAGAATTTTTTTCTATAGAAAAAATCAAACCTTAGTTTCTGAGGAATGGAGAATATCTACATATTTTCTATGAAGAAAGAGAAGTTCAGTCCCTCGATGGAGAGGACGCAGGGCTCTTCTATGGAGACGACCTAGGTCTATAAAGCTTTACTATGAATAAGACCTCATTGAACTCTTCAATAAGAAGTTCTCCATGAACTCTTCTATGAAGAAGAAGAGGATTCCATTGAGTTCCTCTTTGAAGACAATGACTCCTTGAGCTGTTCTATGAAGAAGACCTCCTTGAGCTGTTCTATGAAGAAGACCTCCTTGAGCTCTTCTATGAGGAAGAAGACCTCCTTGAGCTCTTCTATGAGGAAGAAGACCTCCTTGAGCTCTTCTATGAGGAAGAATACCTTCTTGAGCTCTTCTATGAGGAAGAAGACCTCCATGAGCTCTTCTATGAGGAAGAAGACCTCCTTGAGCTCTTTTATGAAGAAGAAGACCTCCTTGAGCTCTTCTATCGAGAAGACCTGTTTGAGCTCTTCTATCGAGAAGACCTGTTTGAGCTCTTCTATCGAGAAGACCTGTTTGAGCTCTTCTATCGAGAAGAGAATTTTTTTCTATACAAAAATCAAACCTTAGTTTCTGAGAAGAAGAATGTTTGAGCTCTTCTGTGGAGAAGACCTCCTTGAGCTCTTTTGTGGAGAGTCCAGGAGCTCTTTCTGTGAGAAGACTTAGATCTATAAAGCTTTACTATGAAGAAGACCTCATTGAACTCTTCAATAAAAATCCGACCTTCTTGAGCTCTTCTGTGAAGAAGTTCTCCATGAACTCTTCTATGAAGAAGATTTCATTGAGTTCCTCTTTGAAGACAATGACTTCCTTGAGCTCTTCTATGAAGAATTCCTCTTTGAGCTCTTCTATGGAGCTCTTCTATGAGGAAGAAGACCTCCTTGAGGTCTTCTATGAAGAAGACCTCCTTGAGCTATTCTATGAGGAAGAAGACCTCCTTGAGCTCTTCTAAGGAGAAGACCTCTTTGAGCTCTTCTGTAGAGAAGACCTCCTTGAGCTCTTTTATCGAGAAGACCTCCTTGAGCTCTTTTATCGAGAAGACCTCCTTGAGCTCTTTTATCGAGAAGACCTCCTTGAGCTCTTCTATCGAGAATACTTCCTAACCCCATCTGTGAAGAAGACCTCATTGAGCTCTTCTATGGAGAAGACCTTCAGCTCTTTTATGAAGAAGAAGGCCTTGAGCTCTTCTATGAAGAAGACTTCCATGAGCTCCTATATAAAGAACATCTTTTTGGGACCTCTTTGAGCTCTTCCACGAAGAAGATGACCTTCAGCTCTTCTACGATGAAAAATACCTCTTTGGGATCTCCTATGAAGAACATCTCTTTGAGCTCTTCCATGAAGAAGAAGACCTTCAGCTCTTCTATGAAGAAGAATACTTTCAGTTCTTCCATATGAAGAAAAAGATCTTCAGCTCTTCTATGAACGATCCCATTAGTTGTCTTCTTTCTATTATCTCCGTATTAGCCCTGAAGTTTGTCCTACCCAGGCCTATTATTTAGAGCTTAAAATTTCCTCATCCAAATAACATACGATTAGTTAAAACTTCGATAGTTCGAAATGGCTGCGTACAATTTATGAAAGTGAATTCCCCCCACAGTTGATGTCTGGCAGCCAAGAGAGTCAGTCAATTTGATGTCTGCTGTGGCTGATGACGATGATGTTGGCTGGCGTCAACGTCGACCATATCGATGATGATTTTGTTATTCTGTCGAGTGGTTAAATCTTCTTTCATTGGAATTAATGTAAATTCTGGGAATTCTTTTCTCCCAAGGAATCCAGCCAATAAAAAAAGTAATCAATAAAAGCCTAGTCGGCGCAAAAAAAAAAAAAAAGAAAATCAACAAAAGTTGTTCAATATGATCTATATTTTCTATGATTATAATCTGAAGAAGCTAGCAGCCCACAAGGTGGGTAATTCCTTTTAGTTTTTGGAGTGGGAGAATCATAGCTCTAATTTAACCGCATAATAATCTTGAAGTAATTGCCAAGGCAATTCAATTGTCCAAAGTACTTGAAATGAAGCTGCAACTATCTATGGAGGAGTTGCAATGGCAGAGGTCCAGCAGGCTGGGACAGAATGCGTTTGATTTGTGGGAGCCAGTTTTTGGAATTTGTAGCGTGGGAAAACTGAACATAAAACTCATTAAAAAACGAAAATACACAGCAACTTGCCAGAACAACATGGCCGGCTGATGATGATCTGCAGGCAGGCAGCAGCAGCAACTAAAGCTTGTGGTGGATCCGCCTGTGAGTGTGAGTGACCGGTAGGTAGACCGGTAGTTAATGATTAGCTTAGTTCGTAACAACAACAGTCCATCAATTTGATCCTCTCTAAGAGTTTTCTTTGATTTGACTTGCAAAAATTCGTAGCCAAAGGCGCTAAATTTTGCAATGCATTACTCATGCTGGTAAATTATCGAAGTTTGTATGTGTGTGATTATTGTGGGGAATATTGGTGTGAGTGAGATTGTGTGTGTTATATGGCGTAGTTACTCCCTCTATAGGAGATAGTTTGTATCAGATTTTCTTCATCAAAGAAAGAATGGATGGCTTTTGAATTTCTGTTGCAATTCGGTGAGTACTAGGCGGATTTTTTTGAACAAAATCTTAAATTTCGTATTTTTATAAAATCCCCAATTGTCTTTTAATATTTTCCTAATTGCCGCTCTCACTTAATGTTTTTCTTAAGAAACGGTGTGCACTTCAATTTTATGACACTTTAACAACAGACCGGTGGTCCTACTTTTTGCAAAATTTTATATTTTTTCCACTGAATTATTTTTATGATTGCCCCCCATCACATTTCTTTTGTTGTTGTTATTGTTTTATAACTTATCTGTTTATTATTGTTTTTCCATTTTTATTACAGGTTCGATGCCAATAAATCTACAAAAGGTGCCTCCAAATTACGCCGAGATTTAATTAATGCCGAAATTGCCAATTTACGAGATTTATTACCTCTGCCCCAGTCAACGCGTCAGCGTTTATCACAGCTGCAGCTGATGGCGCTAGTGTGTGTGTATGTGCGAAAGGCTAATTACTTTCAACAAGGTGAGTAGAAAGAAGAATTAAAAAAAAACGACAGAAAATATTTCTATGATTTTATTTTTCAAAGTTGATCAAGGAGTAGAACTTCCTCTTCATAGATATGTTAGAGAACTTAGAACTCTAGGTCTTCTTTATAGAAGAGCTCTAGGTCTTATTCATAGAAGAGCTGAAGGTCTGCTTCTTCATAGCAGAGCTGAAGGTCGGCTTCTTCATAGCAGAGCTGAAGGTGGTCTTCGTTATAGAAGAGCTCAAGGAGTACTTTTCCTTAGAAAAGCTTAACAAGGTTTTCTTCATATAAAAGCTCAAGGGAGCTTAAGGATGCCTTCCACACAGGTCTTCTTCATAGAAGAGCTTAAGGAGGACTTTTTCTTAGAAGACCTTAAGGAGGACTTTTTCTTAGAAGATCTTAACAAGGTTTTCTTCATATAAGAGCTCAAGAGCTATGAAGAACTCATGGAGGTCTTCTTCATAGAAGAGCTGACGGAGGTCTCTTTCATAGAAGAACTCATGGGGGTCTTCTTCATAGAACAGCTGAAAGGAGGTCTTCTTCATAGCAGAGCTCATGGAGGTCTTCTTCATAGAAGAGCTCATGGAGGCCTTCTTCATAGAAGAGCTCATGGAGGTCTTCTTCATAGAAGAGCTCAAGGTGGTCTTCTAAATGGAAGAGCTCAAGGAGATCTTCTTCATAGCAGAGCTCATGGAGGTCTTCTTCATAGAGGAGCTCAAGGAGGTCTTCTTCATAGAAGAGCTCATGGAGGTCTTCTTCATAGAAGAGCTCAAGGAGGTCTTCTTCATAGAAGAGCTCATGGAGGTCTTCTTCATAGAAGAGCTAATCGAAGTCTTCTTCTTAGAAGAGCTCATGGAGGTCTTCTTCATAGAAGAGCTCATGGAGGTCTTCTTCATAGAAGAGCTCATGGAGGTCTTCTTCATAGAAGAGCTCATGGAGGTCTTCTTCATAGAAGAGCTCATGTAGGTCTTCTTCATAGAAAAGCTCATGGAGGTCTTCTTCATAGAAAAGCTCATGGAGGTCTTCTTCATAGAAGAGCTCATGGAGGTCTTCTTCATAGAAGAGCTCATGGAGGTCTTCTTCATAGAAGAGCTCATGGAGGTCTTCTTCATAGAAGAGCTCATGGAGGTCTTCTTCATAGAAGAGCTCATGGAGGTCTTCTTCATAGAAGAGCTCATGGAGGTCTTCTTCATAGAAGAGCTCATGGAGGTCTTCTTCATAGAAGAGCTCATGGAGGTCTTCTTCATAGAAGAGCTCATGGAGGTCTTCTTCATAGAAGAGCTCATGGAGGTCTTCTTCATAGAAGAGCTCATGGAGGTCTTCTTCATAGAAGAGCTCATGGAGGTCTTCTTCATAGAAGAGCTCATGGAGGTCTTCTTCATAGAAGAGCTCATGGAGGTCTTCTTCATAGAAGAGCTCATGGAGGTCTTCTTCATAGAAGAGCTCATGGAGGTCTTCTTCATAGAAGAGCTCATGGAGGTCTTCTTCATAGAAGAGCTCATGGAGGTCTTCTTCATAGAAGAGCTCATGGAGGTCTTCTTCATAGAAGAGCTCATGGAGGTCTTCTTCATAGAATAGCTCATGGAGGTCTTCTGCATAGAAGAGGTCAAGATGGTATTCTTTATAGAAGAGCTCAAGATGGTCTTCTTCATAGAAAATCTCAAGGAGGTCTTCTTCACAGAAGAGGTGCTCTTTATAGAAGGACTCAATATGGTCTTCTTCATAGAAGAGCTCGAGGTAGTTTTTTATAGAAAAGCTGGAGGAGATCTTTTAAAAATCCAAGGTCTTCTTCATAGAGATAGCAAAGGTCTTCTTTGTAGAAAAGCTACATGTTATATATAGAAAACCAATAAAATATTTTTCATATGAGAGATAGAGAGGGAGAGAAGGGGTAGGCCCTTACAATTATTCCTTGAATCATATTACAATCGGCCAAGTTTTTTGTTTTCTGTCTTTCTAATAAAAAATTCATCTAATTCTTAGATCATTGACGCACCTTCTATTCCAGAAGAATATTTCTTGCTTGTATCTTCTTTGAAGTGCTCTAAACACACACACACACACACACACACACACGAAAGAGATCTTAACATTGTCAACAAAATGTAAATATTATCGTAGGCGTTGTCCTCATCATCAGCGTTTTCTAGATCTATTTGTTGTGTGTCGGAACGCTTATTTGAATTTGTTTATGATGGGAAAAAAATACTTTGTTCGGAATGATGCGGCACCACGAGATGATCTTGATGTCGATGATGCAAATAGAATGGTGAATGCAAACTTGAACTAATTGCTTTTGTTGATAATCTGTAACTGATATCCAAAACAAACAAAAAATCGGAAAAATGAAAACAAATCTGACATGTTCTAGGAGTGCCACATAAATTGCTGCACAAATAAATCACAACAAACGAAGATGTGTTGTTGTAATGTGGATGAATGGATGCAAATAATTTCAGAGTGACATAATTGTTGCCATTATTTGTTGTTGTTGTTTTTTTGTTCAAGTTCAATGCCGCTACAAACGCTAAATGTCAGATCATGGTCTCTCACTAGATGTTGGTAATGTGCCACCTTCTTTTATATTAATTTCATATAATTATTTTTTTTTTCTAATAACAACAACAATAATAATATTTATTTGCTATTACAAAAGTAATTTCGTTGTTGTTAGTTTAATAGATAATTTTCCTTCTCTTTTGGCCAATTTGCTTGATTTACTTCGTAAATAGCCGAACGATTAGATTGAAACCCCAACTGATTTGGCTGCAGAAATTCCTTGCCAAGAATGTGGGGATTACAACAACTTTAATTTGTATTTTCTCAAATTCCCAGTTTGTTCTCTGGATTTTGTGGGAGATACAAACACTCACACACAACTTCACTAACACACACACATTAATTTAGTGAACAATTTTCGAAATTATCCAAAAGTATTGAAGTACAGGTGGAGGTGGTGGTGCTGGGAGATGAAGGTCCAGTCCTCAATCTAAACAGCCAACCATTGAATGAGCAATACAAATACAAATTTTAGATTGCGGGAACCTAAGTGCAGCTATCTAAAATTACCTGTAATTTTCCATTCCTACACTTGAAATTACCAGCATTTGTTGAATTGTTGTTGCGTTTTCTTTTTTTCCTATTTGTTGTGAACTCACCAGAACAAGGAGTTTTGATCTGAAAAAAACTTTTCGTTTTCAAATTTGTTGAAAGTGCGTTCAACCTATGTCGTAGTACGCTGAGATAATTATGTACGGGTAGGAAATTTTGTTAGAATTCTAATTGCGCAATGTTTACGAATTTTTTTTTAATTTTTGACTTGCTATGAAGAAGAGAAAACACTTCTACAAAAAGGAGAATATAAGCCTTTAAGCAAGACATAAATGAACTGCAGCGTTTCTATGATGAACACCATCAGCTCATCTACGAAGAAGATCTCCAGTTCTTATATGCAGAAAACATTCTTAAAATCTTCAATAAAGAAAGCCTCCCTAAAAAGAAGACCTAATTGAGCTCTTCTATTAACAATATTATTAAGCTCTTCGACGAAGACCTCGTTGCGTTCTTTTATGAACAAAACCACCTTCAGTTCTTTTATGAAGAAGACCTCCTTGAACTTGCCTATTGAGAAGATCTTCCACTCTTCTATTGAAAATACCTCTTCTATGAAGAAGACATCGATGAGTTCTTCTATGAAGAAGACCTCGATGAGCTCTTCTATGAAGAAGACCTCCTTGAGCTCTTCTATGAAGGAGACCTCCTTGAGCTCTTCTATGAAGAAGACCTCCATGAGCTCTTCTATGAAGAAGACCTACATGAGCTCTTCAATGAAGAAGACCTCCATGAGCTCTTCTATAAAGAAGACCTCCTTGAGCTCTTCCATGAAGAAGACCTTTATGAGCTCTTCTATGAAGAAGACCCCCATGAGCTCTTCTATGAAGAAGACCCCCATGAGCTCTTCTATGAAGAAGACCTCCTTGAGCTCTTCTATGAAGAAGACCTCCTTGAGCTCTTCTATGAAGAAGACCTCCTTGAGCTCTTCTATGAAGAAGACCTCCTTGAGCTCTTCTATGAAGAATACCTCCTTGAGCTCTTCTATGAAGAAGAAGTCCTTGACCTTTTGTATGAATGAGCTCTTCTATGAACAAAACTTGCTTGAGATATTCTATAAACAAGACCTGCTTTTGATCTTCTATGAAGAAGACCTGCTTGAGATCTTCTAGAAGAAGACCACCTTGAGCTTTTCTATGAAGAAGACCTCCTTGAGCTCTTTTATGAAGCTACTCTATGAAAAAAAAACTCCTTAAGCTGTTCTATGAAGAAGACCTCCTTGAGCTTTTCTATGAAGAAGACCTCCTTGAGCTCTTCTATGAGGAAGACCTCTTTGAGCTCTTCTATGAAGAAGACATTGATGAGCTCTTTTAAGAAGAAGACCTCCATGTGCTCTTCTATAAAGACGACCTCCATGAGCCTTCAATGAAGAAGACCTCCAAGAGCTCTTCTATGAAGAAGGCTTCCATGAGCTCTTCTATGAAGAAGACCTTCATGAGCTCTTCTATGAAGAAGACTCCCTTGAGCTCTTCTTTGAAAAACACCTCCCTGAACTCTTCTTTGAAGAAACCTCCATGAGCTCTTACATGAAGAAGACCTATATCAGCTCTTCTATGACGAGGACTCCTTTGAGCTCTTCTATGAAGAAGACCTCCTTGAGATCTTCTATGAAGAAAACCAGAACTATTCAATGACCTAAAGATCTAAAGTTCTTCTAAGAAGAAGACCCAGAGCTCTTCTAAGAAGAGGACCCAGAGCTCTTCTAAGAAGAGGACCCAGAGCTCTTCTAAGAAGAAGACTTCATTGAATTCTTCTATGAAAAAGGCCTCTTTGAAGAAAAAGATGTTGAGCTCTATGAAGAAGACCTTCTTGAGTTTTTCTATGAGAAGAAGGGCTCCTTGACTTTTTTATAAAAAAATACCTTCTTAAGCCTTCTATGAAGAAAATCTTCTTATGTTCTTAAATGAAGAAAACCTCTTTTTATCTTACCGATGAAGGCCTCCTTTAGCTATTTTCAAACTTTTCCATAAAGAATAACACATTCAATTTTCTTTGAAGAATGAAACCTTCATATCTTCTATAAGAAAGTCCGCCTTGAACTCTTCTATGCAGAAGACATCCTCGAGCTCTTTTATGAAGAAGAAGAAGACGTTGAGCTCTGTTGAAGATCTTTTGTGAAAGCGATGATATCCCATACAAAGACAAAGGAAAACATTCTATGCAGATAGGATCTCTAGCATGTTTTATATGTATTGAAAAGTTGTATATGTCCATAGCGAATTGGTAAAAGCTGTTTACCCAAAAAAGTCCTGCAGAATGTCATATATCTGATCTGTAAAAAATATTTTGCCTAGAAGGTCTATAGAATGGATCAAGGGTTTATAAGTTTTCTATCATATCATTGTAGAACTGTTTTCATTAAAATTGTTTACAAATAATCAGGATCCTTGTTAGATGGCTCACATATGGTCGTTCGCAGCCCCCCCAACCATATGGTCAATTGTAAAACATGGTGTTCCAATGACACCACCGCCACCAACAACCAATACCGAACATAGACGAACATCTCATGGCTCCATTGAGTCAGTACATCTTGGCCATAATGGGGTAAAACCATTGACTGCCCCATTGTTTCGTTCCATTTGCTGTTCTCCAGCGTAAAGCAGATGCGATGACAGTCGAAAGATAACAACTATAAATTAAAAGCAGAAATAAAAAAAAAACATTTCCAATAAACAAATGAATCATTGAAAATGTGTCATTGTCATAATAGCAATGTTGTTGTTCGGTTAAATTTCTATCTTAGCAATAACGTAAACGTAAACTGCATATAATTGTTGGCTGTTGTTTTTTTAGCTGGCTGGATGCTGATTTAAATGTCAGCAAATTTTCAGTTATTTTCTATTGGACAGTGGGATGAAACGATGACATGTTCAAGAAAATCTCTAAAATGTTAAGAAATTATCACCTGAAAGTAATCTCGTCAATGTAAACTGAGTTTGTATCTTAAGTCTTTTGTTTTATCACAAAAGCAATTGGTATATTGGGAGGCCCAACAATTTTTCTTTAGAAAATTCATGATTAAATAATCTATGATTAAAAACCGATTTTTTGTTAGGAATTTTTGATATGATTTTTTCTTATAAATTACAACCCATTGTGCACCCTTTCATCATCTCCATTCACCTAACTCAGCATCACCAGAAAATAGAAATATTCTTAAGAATAGATTGTAGAATGCGGCAAATGCGTTTAATTTTAATTTTGCCTTAACACACCTCAAACAACAAATTCACTAGCACCCCCATTACAACAACAACACTTCGAACATTTCGAGGAAAACAAATGTTAAAATACAACCAACAACACCAGCAACAAACAACAGAATTACATTGAACTTGAATTAGCTGTAATTTCTGCAATCGATTAAAGCTAAAGCTGAACAACAAACAACAACAACAACAACGAAACGAAGCAGCCAAATTGAAATTGAAAACTAATAATTATAATTTACAATAGTAGGGAGGGTGTAGAAAAAAATTGTTGTTGGAATTTGGCACCCCCTTCAGTGGCGAAAAACAGAGACGTGGTAAAAAAAATCAAAAAAAAAAAAAAATCGTTGGGATATAATTAGACTGATAGCAGGCATGAAGTCGCCTTCTAGAGAATTATAGTTTCGAATCTCTTTCGAATCAAATTGCTGGAGGACCTCTAAGTCAATGAAAGAGGGATTTGTTTGTTTATTAGAGGTAGATGTAGTAGAGGTAGATAAAGTGGTTACTTTACAACTCACACATGGAACTCAAATTCTTACAAACTTGATATTCGTATTTATAACCTACACAACTATGTTGTCAGGGTATTATAGCTTTGTGCAGCCCAAAAGATTTTGTAACGCCGCGAAATATTTGGTCCTAGACCCACCCACTCAATATTAGTAAATTGAATATTAGTAATATTCGGAAAATGTGTCAGTTTATGGAAGAGGTGCTGTTGACCTCTAATCGGGCAAGAGGGTGCAAATGTCAGGAAATATTTCCAGGCTCGGAGTAAACATCCGCAGAATGTTAGAACTCCGTCGTAGTTGTGTAGGGTATCGTATGGTCGGTCCCGTTCGACTATACTGCTCAGCTCACTTTTTTTCATATATTGGTTAGGATGTCTATTAGTGGCCTTGTGTCTATTAGTGGCACCCAATCTTCAAATATAGTCTATAAAGACAATATGGACTTCCGTTCGACTTTAGAGGCTTCCTTAAACACTCAATACCTTCCGGAAGTCTATAAATATTTCTCAGCCTTCTATAAAGAATTTCTTCCATAAGTTCAAATCTAAAATCTATATAATAAATACAGCCAAAATTCAGCAAGTAAAGAAGATTTCGAAAAGGTCTTGATAAATTTGAATTTAATTTGAGAATGCACCTCTAACTACCGACATGCCAAGAAAAACATCATCTGCAAATTATAAAAAAAAACCAGAGGATTTTGATCGTAATACAAACAAGTAAAAATGTAGTTAGGTTCAGTCGAAACAATCATTTTATACCACCCTCACAATCCGGAGGGACGACATTTGAAATACCTTAAATCGATCCGGACTTTCATATGACGCCAGGAACTACAAAGACTCTGATTGTAAAAATTACAGAGAAAATCGAGCCAACTTGTGGTAAAATGATTGGGACTTATGACAGTCACAGCTAATTTTATGTTAAATTGAGACCTGGAACTACAAAGACTCTGGTTAGAAAATTCAGCCTGCTCATGGTAAATTGAGGCAAGGGAAAAAACGAAATAACAAAAATGTGATAAGGACCTTGAAAATGCCAAAATGTAGAGTGACCTTTGTTTGAAGGGTCATGTAGAATTATGGACTTATCTAGAAAATATTCTGTAAAGAAGTTGTTTACCCATCGCAATCACGGAATTTAAAATTACAGCCACTTCTTAATGCTAAAATGCACCTGAGACCATCAAAATATCAATAAGGACCACAACCTTTCAATGAGGACTATGGGGACAAAAATCGATAAATTCTTTACTCGCCAAGGTCCCGCAATGCCATGCTAAAATATGTTCAAAATAATCTCTTTGGTTAGGAAATGTGCCTAGGACCATCAAAATATCTATAAAGGGACTATGAGGACCAACGATCGATAAATAGTTTACACCGGAATTCCTAATTAAAGCAATGCCATAATTTTTTCGTTTCGAAAATGCTTCTAGGATCACAAAAAATACCTATAAAGGGACTCTCCTTTTTATAAGGGGGCTATACCCGAGTTTCGATCAATATTTCGAATTTTTGATAGGATGAATTCCCACCTAACTCGGGATAATATTCTGTGTAGAAGTTGTTTACCCACCAACGTTTTTTCGGCTGGAAAATGTGCCTAGGATCGTCAAAATATCTATAAAGTTGCTGGACTTTTATATGTGAACTATGGGGATCAAAGATCGGGAAATTGTTTACACACCAAGGTCCCGGAATTTCAAATTTGGAAAATGCTCCTTGGGCCATAACAACACCTATAAAGCTACATCGAACATCGACCAATATTTAAAATTTTTGTTGGATGATTTGACAACTCCAACTCGGAAAAATGTTCTGCATAGAAGTAGTTTGCCCACCAAAGTCTCAGAATTTCGAATCTACTTCATCTGAAGTAGGCGCATAGTATTATCAAAATATCTACAAACGTATTATACTTTCAGGGACTATGGGAACCAAAGATCGATAAATAGTTTACACAAAAAGGTACCGGAATTCTAAATTACTGTCATGCTAAAATATATTTGTTTGGAAAATGCTCATAGGGTCAAAATACCTATAAAGGGGCTGGGCGCTATACACGAAATTCGAGAAAGAAAGATAGGAAGATTTGCCTTCCAAATCAGGAAAATTTTTCTGGGAAGAACACCAAACCCACCAGTGTCCCGGAATTCCGAATTACAGTCACTTCGTCTGGGATCATCAAAATATCTATGAAGGGGATACACATTTATATGGGGGCTATGGGGACCAAAGATCGATAAATTGTTTATACACCAAGGTCGCGGAAGACCAAATTATTGTCACTTCGTAATGCAAAAATATAGTCACTTAGGTTGGAAAATGATCCTAGGGTCACAAAAAATTCCTATAAAGCGAATGAATTTTATGTGGGGGCTATAACCGAAATTCGATTAATACTTGGAATTTTTGATAGGATATTTGCCACACAACTCGGGAAATGTTTTGAGAAAAAAATGGTTTATTCACCAAAGTCCCGGAATTCCGAATTACATCCACTCCATCTCCGTCCATCCCACCAAAAATACTCAAAATTCCCTGAAATCCTCAAAATACCAAAATTTACCGATATATGGTGGCTACCCCGAAACATGGACCAATTTTTCTTTTGCTAGGGATCCAAAATAAATCCAAATATCCCATAATACTGACATTTGTGAGTTCGAAGGAGTCTCTCGAAACATGGGCCAATATTGATAATATTCTGTAAGAAGATTTTTTTATCTAACGAGAACCCAAAAAATATGGTCACAGCCAATTCGATTGAAAAATGTGCTCAAACTTCCCAAAATTGCTGGCATTTGGTACGTGTACCACTATAAGGGACTAATCCATAAATTGGACCAATATTAAAATCTAATTCGTTTGAAAAACGTATTCAAAATACAAAATATATGAGGGTTATTCCAAAACGTGAACCGATATTTTCCCTTTTTCAATGCATAAAATATTAGGAGTAGTAGCAATGCTAAATCGACATAGAATTTTTATTTCTATCAAGATTTATCAAGCATCCTCTTGTGCCATTTTACTATTCCCCCATTCTAAAACTACCTCTCTATTGCCTCTGTTGCCAGCTCCCAAGAACTAAAACGTCAAACAGCATCAATTGGCCAACAATAATACAGCAGCTAAAATTGGTCGCCACAATGACTGTTTGACTAGCTGGCTGGCTGTTTAAACGCTTGTTTTAATTCAATTTTATTTCAGTTTTTTTCTCTTATTTATTTGCTGCAAATCAAAAGGTGCAGCTGAACAAAAACAAAAAAACCTTATTAAAATATTCCACTCATTATCAGCAACACCAGTGTTTTGCTTTTCTAATTCATTGAAAAAATTAAGAAAAAAAAATCAAAAAAAAAAAAAAAAAGTCTAAAATAAAAAAATATTTATTAGAAATAAACACTTGTTCACCCCTGTTGGTCGGTCAATCGCGTGGAGATGTCAGTGAAATAAAAAAAAAAGAAAACAATCAGCAAAAAAACCCTGCTGTAAGTAACAACATCACTACTACGGTCACTTTGACGCTGACGACTTCTCACCGAGAGATTCTAAATTTATGCATTGATTGCTATTGTTGTTGGTTTTCAAAATGGTCGGTTTTTTTACATCCGCATATGTTGTTATTGCTGTTGTTGTGCTGCTAGTTGACGTTTAAATAATTTCCATATTATTTGTCTTAGCAAAATTATTCATGCAAATTTTCCCATCTGAAATATATTATTGGATTAGATATTATCTTAATGGGGGGCGACGAAATTTCCGTACAGAATGTCGGTGGAAAATCCAAAATGCAGGGATATAGAACAAAAGACTTAAGACATAAGCATAGTGAAAAATGCCAACGTTGTTCAGATTTTTTTTAAATCCACTCTTCTTATGATCCAGAAAAAAATAGTCTTTAAAAAATCCATGCCTCAAATGGTTGAGAAAGAATATTTTTCAAAAAAAAAAATTTTTTTTAAAATCCACTCATAAGATGGTTAAAACAAAATATACGCTTTAAATGGTCCAGAAAAAAATATTCTTTAAAAATCCACTTATGGTTCAAAAAATATTCTTTAAAAAATTTGCTCTTCAAAATATGCATTTTTTGGGATGGTCCAGAAAAATTTGCTCTTTAAAAAATCTACGGTTGGAATAGACCAGAAAAATTTGATCTTCCCATGGTCCAGGAACATTTGTTCTTTAAAAACTCCACAATTCAAATGGTCGAGAAAAAAATATTCTTTAAAAACTCCACAATTCGGATGGTTGAGAAAAAATATTCTTTGAAAAAAACACTCTTAGGATGGCCCAGACAAAAATATTCTTTAAAAAATCAACTCTTCGGATGGTTCAAAAAAATATTCTTAAACCAGAAAGGAAAGTAGTAAAGTCAGACGGGGCCGACTATATGATACCCTTCAGCACTATGGGTATATTAAACGAATGCATCCTAACAGAAGGGTCATTAACATGAAATTGGATGAATTAAAATATGTGACCTTTATTTAAATGTGAACCGACTTAGATCAATCCATAAACATGCCATTCGTTTATGTAAATCATGTAAATCGATTCAAAGCAAATATCAAAATGCTCAATTTTGTGCGTTGTGCAAAATTTCATGTCAATATCACAAACATGAGGGGTTTGGTGCACCATTTACTTAAAATCGGATGAAAATAGACATGTAAGCAATATCCAAATATGAACCGATTTCAACGAAACTTGTCACAGTTTAGGTTGTACTTATTTCACCAGGTTTCTATATCTAAAGTTTCTATATCTAAATCGGAATCGATTTTCAAGAAATTTTACTAGACTCAATTCAGTCCGCTATACCAAATTTCGTGCAAATCGGAAAATATATAGGGACTTACCATACCATTTACCTGAAATTGGTAAACTTAGCACACATCATTCTACACTTAATTCTGTACGCTATGCCATTTACCTAAAATCGGGTGAAACTATATCTATATCTAAATCTGAAACGATTTTCAAGAAACTTATCACACATCACTCTAGACTTAAGTCCTTAAGCTATGCAAATTTCGTGCAAATCGAAAGATATATAGGGACTTTGGTACACCATTTACCCAAAATCGGACCAAAATATATATAGGAGCTATATCGAAATCTGAGGCGATTTTCACGAAACTTAACACACATCATTCTGCACTTAATTCCGTACGCTATGCCAAATTTCGTGCAAATCGAAAGATATATAGGGACTTTGGTACACCATTTACCCAAAATCGGACCAAAATATATATGGGAGCTATATCTAAATCTGAGCCGATTTTCACCAAACTTAACACACATAACTCTAGACTTAAGTCCGTACGCTGAGCTAAATTTCGTGCAAATCGAAAGATATATAGGGACTTTGGTACACCATTTACCTTAAATCGGGCGAAAATATATATGGGAGCTATATCTAAATCTGAGCCGATTTTCACGAAACTCAACACACATCATTCTGCACTTAATTCCGTACGCTATGCCAAATTTCGTGCAAATCGAAAGATATATAGGGGCTTTGGTACACCATTTACCTTAAATCGGGCGAAAATATATATGAGAGCGATATCTAAGTCTGAACAGATTTTTCCCAATTTCAATAGGGTTCGTCCTTGGACCAAACAAATGAGCTGTACCAAATTTCATCCAAATCGGATTAAAAATGCGACCTGTACTTTGTTTACAATTTAACACCAACAGAGGGATACACGGACGGACATGCATAAATCGACTTAGAAAGTGATTCTATGCATATTCTCAAAAGGAACCATGTGTCTATCTCGTTTCCTTTTGCCTGTTACAAACATATGCAGAAAGACATAATATCCTGTACATAATAATACATAATATCCTGGTTAAGGGTATAAAAAATCCACGCCTCGTAATGTTCAGAAAAAGTAATCTTTAAAAAATCCATGACTCAAATGCCCTCCAAAAACATTCTTTAATATCGAAGTCTACGTTTCGAATGGTCATGATTTTTTTTATGGTGGCTCTAAAAAAATCCTCTGTTATTGGACATTGAAAAATAAATTTAAAATAATCCGCTCCTCAATGATCTTTATCTATATCTGTACCGACATCAATCCCTACACATGTAATTCTTCAACTTATGCACTGTTTAAAATTTAATCTCAATCAGGTCCCCATTTATTATTTGGTGTACAATTAACATGAATTAGTCAAATAATAAAAAAATTTAACCTTTTGAAAAATACTATTAAAAAATCTACGCTTCTAGTAAAACAAACTCCTTCCTGGTCTTATGTGAAGGACACCCCGCTGTAGCTCATATATAAAAAAAACTTCATTTTGTGTCAAACCACTCTCTTTAGTTTATCTATAACGACTGCAAAAACATCCGTAAAAAATAGAATTTAGAACACCTGTTTAATTAACGGAAGTATTCCTTGCATACTTAATTTAATATTTATAATTTTCTGCAAATAATTATTACGTGACATTTGACAACCATCACCACCCAATGAGTTGTCAAATGGTTTAGCAACCAAAGACCAACTCATTGAGTTCAATCCCATTGAAAATAGCGATAGCGACAATTTGTTGTTAACAAGGTACCCCCTCACTCTTTTCCATCATAAACCCCCATCATATTAAGTTAATTGCCAAAGGCTCCTTTGTAGTCCACCACTCGCCATGGGGGTGATGATGACGGTGACGACGATGATGGCGTGTAAAATGCAGTTTCACCTGTGACATGTTTGTTTCTTAAGTCTTTTGTTATCAAATGGCCTTTGGCTGTTATGTGCTGTGTTACCCAGTGTCTGTCTGTCAGTCTGTGTGGGGGAGCCATACATAGTTATCCAGTTCGTGTGTTTAATTTTTTTAGTGATATCAGATGCCTGGTCATACAAATAAGTGAACAATTGTTTGGTTCGGTTTATTCCAACGTTGTGGTCCATTGTTGGTTCATTCATTCGTCCATTCGTTCACATTGTATTCAAAATCATCTCATATTTAAAAATAAACACAAAAACTGTTATAAATGCCAGCTCACATAATGGCCCGGGCAGTAGTAGAGAAAAAAAAACATGGCGATGGCGTCCGTGGCTATTGAGATAGCCTTTTTTATTTTATTTTGTAATTAAATTAAGCGCAAAAATATATTAACTCGATTAGTAATGGCCGGGCAAATAGTGTGTGTGTGTGAATAGATGAGAACATATACATTACTAATAGTTTTGCGCTGTTGTTGTTGTTGTTTAATTCAATTTTATACATTTCAATGTCATTTGTTTTATTACATATGTAGATGAATATGTTGAATTAAAAATATTTATATTTAATTAAATGAGAAGATTAGAACTGTGGGAAATATGTTTTAAGGAAATGTAAACTATAAACAAAATCGAATATTATTCTAATAAAACACCGTTCACCTCGCTTATAAGGACTACTCGCTTCAGTAAATCCTTAATTACATAATGATGCGCAGTTCGCTTATAAAAACTATGAAATCTTAATTTAGTTTATAAAGTCTGTCTTATCAGCTCCACCTATGGATGTAACTCTCTGGCCTTCATATCGATTGTTTTCATTTGGTCTATGAAAGGCTTTAAGTCTTCAACTTCTTCATAAGGACTCACTGGCCTTCGATTCATTGCTACAGCCTCCATGGCCTTAGATTTGCCATAAATACTACCTTCACTGCAGCTTATTTATAGACAGACATCCCGGGTCATTACCTAGTCTAGAAGAAACTCCCTACCCTTCATCTGATCCTCAGTTCATCTAAGCTCTTGTTAGTCAATTTTGTCTATGAAAGGCTGACTTTTTTCCAGCTTGTCTATGAAAAACTCACTGAACTCCAGCTTGAAAATAAGTTTTTAGAATCCAATCCATAATTCTCTGATGAAACAAATTTATGTTAAAAAGGAGTAAGGAAAGTAGTAAAGTCGGACGGGGCTGACTATATGATACCCTTCACCATTTTGGGTATATTCTACAAATGTATCCTAAAATAACATTGACATAAAATTGAACGAACTTATATATGTGTATCTGAACCGACTAACATCAATCCCTACACATGTGATTCTGCAACCTATGCACTGTTTAAAATTTAATATCAATCAGACACCCATTGATTATTTGGTGTACAATTAACTTGAATCCGCCAAAGATCAAAATATATGCAGGGACTTTGGTGCACCATTTACCTAAAATCGGGCGAAACTATATACGGGAGCTATATCTAAATCTCAACCGATTGTCACGAAACTTAGCACACATCATTCTAGTGTTAATTGAGTACGCTGTGCCAAATTTCGTTCAAATCGATATATATGTAGGGATCTTAGTGCACCATTGACATAAAATCGGACGAAACTATATATGGGAGCTAAATTTAAATCTGAACCGATTTTCACGAAACTTTGCACATATCATTATAAACTTAATTGAGTACCCTATGCTAAATTTTGTGCAAATCGAAAGATATATAGGAACTTTGGTGCACCATTTACATTAAATAGGACGAAAATATATATGGGAGCTATATCTAAATCTCAATCGATTTTCACGAAACTTAGCACACATCATTCTAGACTCAATTCAGTACGCTATGCCATATTTCGTGTAAATCGAAAGATATATAGGTACTTTGGTGCAACATTTACATTAAATCGGACGAAAATATATATGGGAGATATATCTAAATCTGAACCGATTTTTATGAAATTTTACACACATCATTCTAGGCTTAATTTAGTGCGCTGTACCAAATTTCGTGCATATCGAAAGATATTTAGGGACTTTAGTGCACCATTTACCTTAAATCGGACGAAAATATATATGGGAGCTAAATTTAAATCTGATCCGATTTTCAGGAAACTTAACACACATCATTCTAGAGTTAATTCAGTACGCTGTGCCAAAATTTGTGCAAATCGAGAGGTATATAGGGACTTTGCTACCCCATTTACATTAAATCGTACGAAAATATATATGGGAGCTATATCTAAATCTGAACCGATGTTTCCCAATTTCAAGAGGGTTCGTCCTTGGGCCAAATAAGTGACCTATGCCAACTTTCATCCAATTCGGATCATGAAAGCGACCTTTGTTTACATGGACAGGCAGACGGACGGACAGACATGCATAAATCGACTTAGAAAGTGATTCTATGCATATTCTCAAAAGGAACCATGGGTCTATCTCGTTTCCTTTTGCCTGTTACAAACATATGCACAAAGACATAATACCCTGTACCATAGTGTGGTGAAGGGTATAGTCCACGCTTCGGATGATACTCGGAAATATCATTCTTAAAAAAAACACGTATCGGATGGCGCTAAAAAATGTTCCTGGAAAAATGCACGCCACAGATGATACTTAAGGAAATGGTTAAAAATCATAGATTTGGGCGATCCTTGAAAATAAACATTACTTAAAAAATCGAATAGTCCTAGAAAAATATTTTTTTTAAAAATCGAAGTTTCAAATTTTCCTCATTATTTTAAACCGAAAAAAAAAACAATTTTCTTAACAATTCTAAGGCTGGACCAAGAAAAAATATTTAAAAAAAAAAAATCACACTTTAGATGATTCTTTAAAAATATTCTTTGAAACCCCAACGCTTCGGATGACTATTTAATAAATATTACTTTTAAAATCTACGCTACAATACTTCGTTGGTAAATTCACGCTTGGGTTGATCGTAGAAAAAAAAAAATATTCCGTGAAAATTTTAAATTCTTGAAAAATATCCCTTAAAAAAGCAACGGAAGTGAGTCCTTGAAGTTTTTAGTCAACACTTGTGATTGTTCTAAAAATCCTATTTTTAACAATCCACCAAAAAATACCGAACTGGGAGGCTCTGGAAAATGTATTCTTCAAAAACTACAACCTGCTAGGGAAAAATATATTCTTTGAAAAAAATATTTCCTGGCTTCAACCAGTCCTTGAAATTTGTTTTTAAATTCACGCTTGTGATGTTTTTGAAATCACTATTTTTAATAAAATATCTCTTTGAATGGTCCAAGAAATATAAAAACCGTTCAGCGCTATATTTCCGTCCTCTAGTGTGGTAAAGGGTTACTAAATAATATCGGAATACATAAGCACCTGTAAATATTTAAGTGTAACTCCCACATCTGAGTACATACGACCATATAATTGGTATCAATTTAAAGGTCAACCACTGCCCTTGGTTGTAACAACAACTTTTCGGGTCTATGTGCTTCGGGTCTATACGATATAGAATACAAATTTTGTCATTTTTCACACAAAAGCCATTTGACCCGCTAAATATTGACCGATCCTTATCAAAACAGGCATGTTTATTCTTTGGCCCGATCCCCTTCTCTAAGTAAAAATTCGCGATGTTTGGGTCATAATTGCGGTCTCTAGAGCGACCAGAAAAACCAATAATAATTAAGTATTTGGTCCATTTCATCCCCTAGATATTAACCGATCTTTACCAAAAACAATAGGGGTCTTCATTGGCCAGAATCCATCCTACATGCAAAATTTCGTGAAGATTGGTGCATAACTGTGGCCTGTATCGTGTTTACAAAATATAATGGACAGACGGACGGACACACATGTCTAGATCGACTCAGCTAGTCGAGATATGACGATCGGTATACCCAGGGATGGTCCGTGTGACGAATTTTTAGGTTTTCGACTGTCAAAAAGGTGTAAACGTCGAAAACGTCATATACGTGTATAAAATGTAAAAAAATGTAGTAAACGTCATTTATTTCAATATTATCACCATATACAGTTATTTTCAAGAATACATATTATTTTTACATATATCTGACTATACCTTACTAGAACTGATAAAAATTTATAAATTTTTTTGAGAAGAAAATTTTGAAATTTTGTATTAAATTGAGTAAAGCATGCGTAACTTCCAAATTGATTAATGGAAATAGCTATTTTGTCAAAAACCTAATGGATTTGGGTAGGTTTCCGACGTTTCTGACGTATGTATTATACGTTGTAAATGTATGTCATTTACGTCACTGTTTCTGACAGGCCATCTCTGGGTATACCTAAAGGTGGGTCTAGGACCAATATTTCACGGCGTTACAAAAACCGTGACAACATAGTTGTGTAGGGTATAAAAAGAATTAAAAAAATCGAATTGGGAGACTCTTGGGAAAAACATTCTGCAAAAACTACTACCTCCCTGCTACTATCTATTAGACACATTCACTGTTCGTTGCTATGACATTTGCTTTGTCCGTTTATATTAGACTATCTCTCTTCCTCGAGCATTCTAGACTTGGCTATAATAGATTCTCTCCCACCTCATCTATAACAGACTCCCTTCGTGCTCATCCATAATGGAATCCATTCCAGCGCATACGAAATAGTGACTCCATAGTAGACTCTCTCCTTACTCGTCCATAATAGATTCCCTCTCTGTGCGACTATGGAAGTCTCTTTCTTATAGATTCTATTTCAGACTCCCTCCCAACTTGTCTATAATAGACTCCCTATGGCACCCACCTCCCCCTTTTTTTCAAAAGTATGCCATAATTTATTATCTTATCAAAGAAATGACATAATATAGGAAAACGTCAACTATTTATTTTATCTGACATTCTCAATAAATTATGCAAAAGTAAAAAAAAAATATTCTGTTCTTCCATAAATTACAACTTATGACGTCTTTATAAACAATAGTGAATAAAATACTAAAGGTGATGCCCTATACACGTTTGGTCATGTCTTTTGTTTTAAAAACAAAATGTTTTTTTTTTGTTTTTGGAATTTAAAAGAGGAAATAATTATTAAATAATTTGAAAAATTTTTAAATAATGTCTAAAATTGCGGATGCGATTGGATCAGGCCAACCTCTCAAATAAGAAAAACTAACGACATATTCATCAGAAACCCTCCAATAGCACCTTGGCTTGCTTTTTGCAGGACCCAGTTACAAAATATCTTACACCTTGGCCGCCATTATAAAAATAACCCCCTATTCAGCATCCATAAAAAATAAATATTTTGGTAAATATGAAAGCTATCCGTCTGTCCCATGGCATATCTTCAATAGAACCAGATTCTTTGATTATCGGCGTTATGAAGACCAGACATCTTTTAAAAAATTTTATACAATATGTAGCTCATCCCTTGGTCGTATCTGTGGGCCGTACACTAACCTCCCATCCAGCATCCATAATAAATAAATGTTTTGCTAATTTTTTCTCTCCATCTATCTGTCTATTTAATATTGTTAACCACCACAACAACAACAACAACCACAACAATTCAATGACTATTTTGTTCAAATGTTATAACAATTGTTGATATTTTTTTTTCAGACGTACATAAATATCAACCAACGACGACCATTCCATATGACCATTTCGATTTGAAATAAACACTTGTTTCAAATATACCGTCGGCATTCGTCGGCGGTAACACCATCACGCCAGCATCCAAGCGATGTCAGATCGAAAAAAAAATTATATTTTTTTCTTATTTCTAATAAATAAATTCGAGTGTCAGCTGGGGCTACAGCAGTCAGTATTTATGAGCTGGCAGCTAAAATGACTCGGTCGGATCGCCAGTTATGTTTCATAGTTGTGTGTGGATTGAATGGCAAGGCATTGTTGTTGTTGTTGCGGCTGCTGTTGCATATGACCATAAGAATATTATTAGCAAAACATTTTATTTGCAATTGATATTGTTGTAATATATATTTTTATAATTTTTTGTTGTTGTTATTGTTATTTTGTATAAGATTTTTTTCGGTATGGACCCCTACCTATCTTTTTTTTTGTGCACTACTATATCATAATGGGACTTTGACATTTTACCAATTGACATGATTTTTTTTTCGTTGTTGTTATTGTTGTTGTGAAAACAAAGACAACATTGTCGGTATTACTTGTTGTTTTGGAAAACCGGGGAGGTTGGCCACTTGACATAGTGTGTTCTTTAGCCGCCGCATGGCTAATGAAATATTAAGAAAATTGAAAGACAAACCGAACTACTCCAACAATGTTCTCCCACATTTGACAATGAGGCCATTTAGAGTTTTGACAAACCAAAAAAAAAAAAAACCGATAACAACAGCAACACAAAAATTATTGGAACATTGTAACAATAATGTCAATAAGTGGACATTGGGTTGCTAAGGCAATAATTCAATGATAATGGTCAGCAAAATGGCTCTTGAAAAAAAAACTAATTTGAAACATTCAGGCCTCTTGAAAGACCAGGTGGTTCTTGAAAAAAAAAACATATATTTTTTTGATATTGAAGTTTAAAAAAATATTCATATGGAAATCCACGCTTCAAATGGTCTTTGTGCTTTGCAGAACGTTCATGACCTTATAAAAAAAAATAAAAATCGACGATATTGGAAAATATCCCTAAAATGTGGAAATGACGATCGATTTTGGTTTTGCACTTAAAAAACTATTTTTTTAAAGTAAAATGGGTCAAAATGGGTCTTGAAAATAATTCGAAACATTCAGGCTTCTTGAAAGAAAAAAAATATTTTTTTTTTTGTGAAATTCAGGCTTAAACCACTAAGGAAAGTAGTAAAATCGAACTGGGCCAACTATATGATTCCCTCTTCACCACTTTAGTATATTCTACATATATATCCTATGTCGCCTTTCGAAGGCATGCATATTGACATGAAATTGAACGAACTTAAAAATGTTACCTTTATCTATATGTGAACCGACTAAAACATCAATCCGTACATATATTTTGAAACATATGCTAAGTTTCATTTCATTCGGGCAGATTTGGAGTCGTCAAATTTATGTAAATCGATTTATAGCACACTTGATACACACGCAATTCGGTATGCCGCACTCTTCAAAATTTAATCTCAATCAGGCAACCGTTCGAAATATATATGGAAGCTATGTCTGCATCTGGACAAAACGCAATAACGTCATTCTAGTCTCAATTTGATACGTTGTGCAAACTTTCCTGTCAATTCTAGACTCTATATAGGGTCTTTGGTGCACATATATATTTGAAGAATTAAAAAGGAAGACAAATAATTTACAAAAAATTTTGTTGTTGTTTGATTAAAGAAAAGTCCTTATTTTTGATGGCGGGCATGATAACTCCTCACTGGAACATCGGAATCCTAAAATTCCAATAAGGAAGGA
>NW_026882968.1:0-4332 GCF_032173495.1 Musca vetustissima
ACGCCTATTGGTATACCTCAAAAATAACTTTTAAAAAATCCACGCCTATTGGTATACCTCAAAAATAACTTTTAAAAAATCCACGCCTATTGGTATACCTCAAAAATAACTTTTAAAAAATCCACGCCTATTGGTATACCTCAAAAATAACTTTTAAAAAATCCACGCCTATTGGTATACCTCAAAAATAACTTTTAAAAAATCCACGCCTATTGGTATACCTCAAAAATAACTTTTAAAAAATCCACGCCTATTGGTATACCTCAAAAATAACTTTTAAAAAATCCACGCCTATTGGTATACCTCAAAAATAACTTTTAAAAAATCCACGCCTATTGGTATACCTCAAAAATAACTTTTAAAAAATCCACGCCTATTGGTATACCTCAAAAATAACTTTTAAAAAATCCACGCCTATTGGTATACCTCAAAAATAACTTTTAAAAAATCCACGCCTATTGGTATACCTCAAAAATAACTTTTAAAAAATCCACGCCTATTGGTATACCTCAAAAATAACTTTTAAAAAATCCACGCCTATTGGTATACCTCAAAAATAACTTTTAAAAAATCCACGCCTATTGGTATACCTCAAAAATAACTTTTAAAAAATCCACGCCTATTGGTATACCTCAAAAATAACTTTTAAAAAATCCACGCCTGTTGGTATACCTCAAAAATAATTTTTAAAAAATCCACGCCTGTTGGTATACCTCAAAAATAATTTTTAAAAAATCCACGCCTGTTGGTATACCTCAAAAATAATTTTTAAAAAATCCACGCCTGTTGGTATACCTCAAAAATAATTTTTAAAAAATCCACGCCTGTTGGTATACCTCAAAGGTATACCTCAAAAATAATTTTTAAAAAATCCACGCCTGTTGGTATACCTCAAAAATAATTTTTAAAAAATCCACGCCTGTTGGTATACCTCAAAAATAATTTTTAAAAAATCCACGCCTGTTGGTATACCTCAAAAATAATTTTTAAAAAATCCACGCCTGTTGGTATACCTCAAAAATAATTTTTAAAAAATCCACGCCTGTTGGTATACCTCAAAAATAATTTTTAAAAAATCCACGCCTGTTGGTATACCTCAAAAATAATTTTTAAAAAATCCACGCCTGTTGGTATACCTCAAAAATAATTTTTAAAAAATCCACGCCTGTTGGTATACCTCAAAAATAATTTTTAAAAAATCCACGCCTGTTGGTATACCTCAAAAATAATTTTTAAAAAATCCACGCCTGTTGGTATACCTAGAAAATCATTTTAAAAAAATCCAAGCCTGTTGTTATACCTAAACAATAATTTTTAAAAAATCCACGCCTGTTGTTATACCTAAAAAATAATTTTTAAAAAATCCACGCCTATTGGTACCTCTTTTGATGGCTTGTGACAGAACTTTCGTTCCATATGCCGAGCTTAGAAAAGATTTCCAGGCGCGTCGGTCTTTTGCGCAGTTTTTCCAGATTGAAAGATCATATTCGGCAATGTTATCCGCCCCTTAATCTTTCCATCTTATCCGTGTCCTTCCCCCCCCTCCTTCTGCGTGGACCATCAGCTGGTTCGCTTTTATATGCCCTCTAGGCTGGGGCATCTTCTTCCATTCACACAACATGACCTAGCCAACGTAGTCGCTGCAGCTCAATGCGTCTAACATTGCCGATGTCCGAGAATAGCTGGTACAGCTCATGGTTCATTCGACGGCGATATTCACCATCAACGCAGATCGGCCCATAGATCTTTCGGAGAATTTTTCTCTCAAACACTGCAAGAGCTGCCTCATCTGTTTGCCCAAGTACCCATGCTTCAGATCCATATAATAGCACGGGTAGTATCAGCGTCTTGTAGAGTGTGAGTTTGGTCTGGCGTGAGGTGGCCTTGCTTATGAGTTGCTTACTCAGACCATAGTAGCATCTGTTGGCCAACACTATCCTTCTCCGAATTTCAAAACCGATGTCATTCGTTTTGTTTATGGCGGTACCACGGTATATAAAATCTTTAACTCCCTCGAAGCTGTAGTATTAGCGTCTTGTAGAGTATGAGTTTGGTCTGGCGGGAGGTGGCCTTGCTTTTGAGTTGTTTGCTCCGACCATAGTAGCATAGGTTTGCCATTACTATCCTTCAAAACTGATGTCATTCGTTTTATTTATGGCGGTACCAAGGTATATAAAATCTTTGACTATCTCGAAGCTGTAGTTCTCAAGTTTCACAGTTGGTCCGAGTCTACTGGACGTCTAGCACGTTGATACCATCAGCTTTGTCTTCTCGCCGTTTACTACCAGACCCACTTTGGCAGACTGCTTCTCAATTTGATCAAAGGTGGATGTTACCGCTCGCAATGTTCGACCCAGTATATCGATGTAATCGGCATAGGCGAGTAACATGTGTAGTTTGGTGTACATAGTGCCATTTCTGTTCACATTTGCGTCTCGTATGACCTTTTCCAGCAAGATGTTAAAAAGATCACACGATAAACTGTCACCTTGTTTGAATCCTCGTTCGGTATTGAAGGGCTCCCAGAGGTCCTTTCCGACTTTAAGTGCTGACCTTGTGCCAGTTAAAGTTATCCTGCATAACCGTATTAATTTTGCAGGAATGCCAAACGCAGACATGGCTTTAAACACCTCTGAACAGATAGGGCTATCGAATGCGGCTTTATAGTCGACGAATAGGTAGAATGTGTCAATGTGTTTTTCGTGGGTGTTTTTCCAGGATTTGGCGCAGAGTGAAAATCTGGTCAATGGTGGACTTGCCAGGTCTGAAGCCGCATTGGTATGGTCCAATAATGTCATTGGCCATTGGCTTTAGTCGTTCAGACAGTACGCTGGATAGCACTTAATATGCGATTGGAAAGAGACTTACTCCTCTATCGTCTTGTATGACATATCGTCTTGTCTCCTTGTTTGTGCACTGTGTGCTGAGGTTCAAAACATTGGACATGCTTTCCTCTAGCCAAATTGTACTAATCAGCTGGTACATGCTCCTTACCAGCATCTGACCACCAGTTTAGAATAGTTCGGCTGGTAACCCGTCGGCTCTTGCTGCTTTATTGTTCTTGAGCCCATTAATTGCTTTTATGACCTCATCTTGGCTAGGTGGTAAACACTCTATACCGTCATCTATTATTGGTTCGGGGTATCCTCTTAACCGCTACTATTTGATACCAGAAGTTTTTCAAAATACTCCTTCCAGATCCTCAGCACGCTGTCTGTATCTGTCACCAGGTTTCCTTCTCCATCTCTACAGGAGGATGTTCCTGCACCTCCTGTAAGAATTTTCGGACTTCATTCTGACTCCTGTACATCTCGATTTTCTCACGCTCACGCTCACGTTTTTCGTTTTTTTTTTTTTTTTTTTGAAAACACGTTTCTCCTCTCTCATTTTCTCCCGATATTTCTCCATCGCATTGCTTTTGCTGCAGTTTGCAGGGAGTGGCCAATTCTTTGCCATTGTGCTTCTGTACTATTATCGGGACAAGAAGGGCTTTCGTCAAGCAGGTTTGTAAGTTGAGTAGGCCACGGCTACCTGTTGTGTTTGCAGCTTTTCGACGTTAAATTTCCTTGTTACATTAGATCGATTTTTGCTTCTACATTAAGACGGGTGCGAACCTTGGCTGCCACAAGATAATGGTCCGAATCGATATTCGCTCCTCGTGTCGATCGAACGTCTAAAATACTGGATGAATGCCTTTCGTCTATCACAACATGATCAATTTGATTTTTCGTTGCTTGATCAGGAGAAATCCAGGTGGCCTTGTGTATATCGAGATGCTTGAATCTGGTGCTGCTAACTACCATGATTTTTGCTGCCGCGAAGTTAATCAACCTAATGCCGTTGTCGGTTGTTTCTTCATGAAGGTTGCATTTTCCGACAGTGGGACCAAAAATATTTCCCTTCCGATTTTTGCATTAAAATCTTCTAGTAGAATTTTAATGTCATGGCCAGGGCAACGGTCATTTGATGTTTCTAGGCGCTCGTAAAATATGTCTTTGGCCTGTTCATCTTTGTCTTCCGTCAGAGCATGGGCGCAAATAAGACTGAAGTAGAAAATCCACGCCTATTGGTATACTTCAAAAATAATTTTTAAAAATTCCACGCCTGTTGTTATACCTCAAAAATAATTTAAAAAAAATCCAGGCCTGTTGAAATACATCAAAAATAATTTTTAAAAAATCCACGCCTATGTCTAGGCATCAAAAATAATTTTTAATTTAAATTTATTTCAAACTCAGGATATACCTCAAAAATAATTTTTAAAAAATCCACGCCTATGTCTAGGCATCAAAAATAATTTTTAATTTAAATTTATTTCAAACTCAGGATATA
>NW_026882969.1:0-43394 GCF_032173495.1 Musca vetustissima
CAATTTAAAGCCGAACATCACAACACAACCCAAGGTGAAGGGAATCTGGACAAGTAATTAGAAGGGTTGTACAGAATATTAGTAATATTTGTGGGCCTGTAGTCGGTCAAGAGGGGTACGAAATATTGCCCAGGCTCGAAATAAAAATCCGCAGAAAGTTAAAGTTCCGTGATAGTTGTGTAGGGTATCGTATGGTCGGGCCCGCCCGACTCTGTTCACTGGTTTAAAAATATTTTTTCACATGCTTCCTTTTGAGAACATGCATAGAATCACTTTCTGAGTCGGATTATGCATATCCGTCCGTCTGTTGGTGTTAAATTGTAAACAAAGTACAGGTCGCATTTATGAACCGAATTGGATGAAATTTCGCACAGGTCACTTATTTGGCCCAAGGACGAGCACTATTGAAATATATATATATATATATATATAATTTCGTCCGATTTAAGGTAAATGATGCACCACAGTCCCTATATATTCTTCGATTTCCACGAAATTTGGCATAGCATACTGGATAAAGTCTAGAATGATGTGTGTAAAATTTCTTGAAAATCGGTTCAGATTTAGATATAGATCCCATATATAGTTTCGTCCGATTTCAATTAAATGGTGCCCCAAAGTCCCTATAAATCATTCGATTTGCACGAAATTTGGCATAGCGTACTGAATTAAGTCTAGAATGATGTGTGCGTTAAGTTTCGTGGAAATCAGTTCAGATTTAGATATAGCTGTCATATATATGTTCGCCCGATATAATGTAAATGGTATACCAAAGTCCCTATATATCTTCCGACTTGCACGAAATTCAGCATAGCGTACCGAATTAGGTCCAGAATGATGTGTGCTAAGTTACGTGAAAATCGATCCAGATTTATATATAGCTCCCATATATATTTTCGTCCGATTTAATGTAAATGGTGTACCAAAGCCCCTATATAGCTTCCGATTGGCACGAAATATGTCACATCGTACTGGATTGATTCTAGTATGATGTGTGTAAAATTTCTTGAAGTTCGGTTCAGATTTAGATATAGCTCCCATATATAGTTTCGCCCGATTTTAGTTAAATGGTATGCCAAAGTCCCTATATACCTTCCGATTTCCACGAAATTTGGCATAGCATACTGGATTGAGTCTAGAATGATGTGTGTAAAATTTCTTGAAAATCGGTTCAGATTTAGATATAGCTCCCATATATAGTTTCGCCCGATTTTAGTTAAATGGTATGCCAAAGTCCCCATATACCTTCCGATTTGCACGAAATTTGGCATAGCATACTGGATTGAGTCTCGAATAATGTGTGTAAAATTTCTTGAAAATCGGTTCAGATTTAGACATAGATCCCATATATAGTTTCACCCAATTTTAGGTAAATGGTTCACCAAAGTCCCTGAAAATCATTCGATTTGCACGAATTTTGGCGTAGCGTACTGGATTGAGTATAGAATGATGTGTGCTAAGTTTCGTGAAAATCGGTTTAGATTTAGATATAGCTCCCATATATATTTTCGGCCGATTTAAGGTAAATGGTATGCCAAAGTCCCTATATATCTTCCGATTTGCACGAAATTTGGCATAGCGTACTGAATTGAGTCTATAATGATGTGTGCTAAGTTTCGTGAAAATCGATTCAGATTTAGATATAGCTCCCATATATATATATATATATATATATATTCGTGTGATTTAATGTAAAGGGTGAACCACGGATTTTTTTTATAAACATATTTTTCTATGTTCTGTCCATTGGTTGTCTATTTTAAAAATATTTTTCTAGCGTCCGGAAACCGATCACCTTCATTACCCCACATTGCTTGAGTAGGGTACAAATTTACTGATTACTCTTAGCTTCATGTCCGGCTACTTGTTGGAGTGACACCAAAGTGTAAATGCGATCACCCCAGAGAGTGTGGAGAGAGAGGAATGTAAGCCTGAAGAGAGATAGCCTAATCATAATTGTTAAAATTCCTTGCGCACAAAAGAATTATCTGCAGTTGCTTAACGCGGGACATTTTGAGATGTCTTTTTTCTTTCATTCTTCTTCTGCTTCTTCGTTTTGTTTGATTATTTGGCCATTTGCGTGAACCTTTTGATGTTCAATAATTGCAAATGCCTGGACCATGTTCAGTTGGCAGCCAGCTATCCAGCCAGCTCAATATCGGATTTAAATCAGTGACGCATTGTACAGTTAAATTGATGCTTTATCAAAAGGCAAGAACGTGGTAGTTGGGGAGGGGGGTTGGGAGGGAGGGAGGTTTGGAGGGAGGGGTATAAATGGATCTGATATGTCGCCTATGTGTGTATGTATGTGTGCTGGTGTTTGCTTTTGATTTCGATCAGTTAAACCATGTTTTACTTGTCCTGAGCCAGGTATTGATGTCGATTATATTGCATTGCCTGCAATGATGAGGTGCTGCAGATGGTGATGAAGCCGAATGGCTTTAATAGTTGCCACAACCAATTAAGATTAAAGTCATACAACATTTTGTGCAAATGTTGCAATGCTTGGCTATAGAGGGGCTTATAATTAAAACAATGTCCATCGAAGCAAAAAAATCGAATAATTCCGCAATTGCCTTTGTCACCCAATTGCCATGACAATTATTTAGCTGATAATCAATATTTAACATTTTACCACAACACCTCTCACCAGGAAGAGGGGGCAAAGAGAGTGAAGAAGGGAGGTGTGGGGAGTGAGGAGGGAAAAGGGGATCCTCACCTCTTGAGCAATTTTCTTAGGTGTCTTCATCATCAAAGTGAGTCATCAAAAACAGCAACAACAACAAAAATTGTTAACATTTTTGATGATTTGCCGGCTATTTGGCTTTTATGTTTTCACAGCTGTTCCGATCATAAAACAACAACAACAAAACATACAACATCGACCAAGGAGACAATCAGAGAAACGCAGAGACAAAGAGTCCCACCAAGTCCTCTACTTTGTTTTAAAATCGAAACGAGAAAAAAAAATGAAGCTACCTTCAAAAGCACCGGCTTTGCATTTAGACCCCACTAAAGGAGAGGGGCCTCTGCGGAGCCCCAGAAATCAATTGAAATTCTTGACGAAGAAAAAGAAGAAGGCGAATTGATGACAACTTCAATTCCCATTGAATTGAAAAACAAAAAACTAAAAAAGTCAACAGTATTGAATTGAGTTCTCCAACCAAACAACCGCAAGAAAAAGAAGTCATGGAATTAGTGGGGATGGCTGTCACAATCATCACCATCAGCCAGCCATCCGACCAGCCGACCAGCTAGGCTGTCTGCCAGCCAATCCTGCCATCCAGTTGCAATTCAAAGCCAACACTTTTAATACAATTTGACATTTAAACATTATTGCACGTTGCAAATTTAAATTGATTGGAATTTTGTTAAGTTAATCAAGTGGAACATGATGATTAAATTGAGGATCATGATGGTCGATCGGTCGCTTAGACTGCCTGACTGTCTGTCTGACCATGGGAAATATAAACTACCGCAAAAACAACAGCCAATAATCGAAATGGACAGCTGGACACAATTGGCATTGATTTGATGGAATTGGGGAAAAAAACAAAACAAGAGAAGAGAAGAGGGGAGGTGAGAAATGTATAGAGGAGAATTGCGTACGTTCTGCCCCATGTAGTTTAGTGGCGGAATTATTGTGCTGAGATATTAAAATGTCACAGTTAAGATGTGCAAAAAGAAAATATTTAACCTAATTGGAAAAAAATGTTGTGGCATTTCTGAGGGGGCCATTTCAAAAGGAATTGGTGGGGAAAATAAAAAAAATTAAGTCCTCAGGAAGGTTATTCCTCCGGAAGGATATTCTGCCGAATTTATGATCTGCTATGATACCTTCCCACAATTAAACAACATTCTAGACCTAATTCAGTACACTATGCCAAATTTCGTGCAACTCGAAGGATATATAGGTACTTTGGTACAACATTTACATAAAATCGGACGAAAATATATTTGGGAGATATATTTAAATCTGAACCGATTTTCACGACACTTAACACACATCATTCTAGACTTAATTCAGCACGCTATGCCAAATTTCGTGCAAATCGAAGTATATATAGGGACTTTGGTACACAATTTACATAAAATCGGACGAAAATATATTTGGGAGATATATCTAAAGCTTAACCGATTTCCCCCAATTTCAATAGAGTTCGTCCTTGGGCCAAATAAATGAGCTGTGCTAAATTTAATCGAATCCGGATAAAAAATGCGTCCTGTACTTTGTTTACTCTGAAAGTGATTCTATGCATATTCTCAAAAGGAACCATGTGTCTATCTCGTTTCCTTTTGCCTGTTACAAATAAATGTACATATACTACAGTGTGGTGAAGGGTATAAAAAAGGGGTTATATGGGAATTAACCCAGAGAGGGGGCGAATATTAATATTATTTGGTTGGGAGATTTGTTACTATATAGGACTATAAAAAACCAAATTACGAGAATTCGGTTGAAAAACACGCTCAAGAACTCCAAAATACCGAAAATTTTGGGGATACCCTTATATGGAAGCTACCCGAAAAAATGCTCCTGAATTTATAATTTTAGTGTAGAGATTCCATCATCGAACTTGACCTGCCTGCAGACAAAGGACGGCTCTATGCAGAATTTTGGCGATCTATCGCAATTAGTTTAGAGGCTAGAGTGATTACAACAGACAGATGGACAGACAGACAAACATGCTTAAATCGTTATAGAATTTTACGCTGATCAAGAATATATATATATAGGGTCGGAAATGATTATTACGATGACTTACAAACGGAAAAACAAAATGAATGTACCCTCCATATGGTGGAGGGTTTAAAAAAGGTCTATAGTCTCCGACAGGTACTTTATAGACTTCGAATGGATTTTCTATAGAATCCATAGCCTTCTTCATAATATTTTCTTCAAAACTTCGAAAGAATATTCTATGCAATCGAATAGAGGCTTGTAAATATTCTTTCAAGAGCGTCGAAATGGTCTTTGGCAGACTTCGAAAGTGTCGTCTATAGATTCCGAAAGGGTTTTCTGTAGACTTTGTTAGGATCGTCCGTAGACCACAAAATCGGTGTACAGAGGCACCTATTGCAAGCAAAGAAATATCTAGACAATCTGGTAGGAACATTAAATGATCTTCTATACACATCGCAAGTATTTTCGACATCAAAAGGACCTTCCCAATGATCGACATTACATTTCGTAATATTTTCTATAGACCTCGAATGGGTATTCTATACAACCCAAAAGAGCTTTTTATTGATCTATTGATTTGCAGAAGGTATTCCGTGGACTTGGAAAGGTTCTTCGGAAGACTCCGAAAGGATATTCTATAGATTCAGAAATGGTTTATTTACAGACTTCGTTAGAGTTGTCCAGAGACCCAAAAATGTCCATAAATAGAGGTTTATATAATATTCATAAGGGATTTCTGTAGACTTCGTTAGGGTCTTCCCTAGACTCTCAAAAAATTTATTTCATACTCCAAAAGGGTCCATAGACATCAAATAAATATTTTATAGATTATAAAATAGTATTTCATGGACATCAAAGGCGACAGCTTTGAAATGGCCGAAATCTGTTTTGAGACGTCGAAAAGCTCTTCTATAGATCCTGAATGATTGTAAGGAATTATAACGATCCCTGACTTCCAAAGAGGTTTCTAGAGGCATAAAAGAAAATATCTTCATTGTACCTCAAAAAGGGTTTTCCATAGGCTTCGAAATGGTCTTCTACAGACTAAAAATACATCTAATTTCGAAAGAATATTCTATAGATTTGGAAAAAGTCTTTTGAAGATATAAGGATATAAGGAGTTCCTAAAGACTTAAGGAGAACCTGCTTAGAAATAAAATGTCAGACCCATACACAAGTGTGATTTAAAATAAATGCTCCGCAGATAATAGGAAATTCTAGCATGAATTTCGGCAATCCTTTTCAAAGGACTTCATAAAAAACAAAAGACTTTTGGCATAGTTCTCGCAGCTTCGTTGGGCGCCATTTTATTGTCTGCAAGAATATAAGTAAAACTCCCATGACAGCAATAAGTTTTGAATATGTTTTCGCTATTTCATCAAACATCTGTTTACCTCGTTAGCTTGTCACAAATATGACATTCAATTTAATCGGCAATTTTTTAATCTACTTTTTGTTCTTCAATTTTTTTGCTCAGAAATAACCAAACCAACCCATAGCCAAACATATCTACGCTCGTGACTTTTAATGACATCCTAATGACTTAAAAAAGCGTAATACAATGTCACTTACAACAACAGAGGGACCCTCTCTGGCACACATCCATACATACCTGCATATGGTAATTCAATGGCCACTTTTGCAGATCCTCCATTTGATTAGCCTCCACTGCACAACAAATAGCGGGAATGACTAGTCATGGCTAAGAGTCAGTCAGTCATTGGGTCGCTAATCATTTAAATGCATCATTAACCAAAAAGCGCTGCCTTTGATATGGACGCATGACAAAACAACAACAACAACTAGACAACAATCCTCCAATGAAAAGTGAAATAATAGACAATGGAGTGGTATGGAGAAGGAGAGAGAGAGGGCAGACAACTGACAGATAATACAAAAAACTACACTCGTGTTGACATTTGATAAATTATGTTAATTAGTCTATTAAGGTGGAGGAAGAGACACACAGACATGCATACCTACATACATCTTTGTGCGGTTAAACATTTAAGTCCACATTCACACTTCGACCGACATGGCCCTTGAAATGCTTGATTGAAATTTGTCGAAACAGGACCCTCTAGAATGGTGATATTTTTTTTTTTCGTTTTCCATCTATTTGCAATGGAACAATGACAACAGCAAATAAGAACACAAGGTGTGTTAGTTGTTAATTAATTACCTGTGCGTATGTGTGTGTGTTTTTTTTATAAAAGTGTAAATGGTTTTAGAGTAATTGTAAAATAGATATACTCTATAAAAATGGGTACGAGTGGTAGTTTCCTTAAATTGTTATTAAAAATGCGTAGTCACGTTAGAAATAAAATAAAAAACCTTTAAATGGCGCCCAACGTAAATAAGACAAATTAATTTTTTTAATTATTAATTTTTATTATAAAAATATTACAATTTCATTTGTTAGTATAACAAAAAATGTAATCCACGCCTATTTGTAGATACCAAAAAATATTTTTAAATAATCCACGGCTATTTGTAGTTGTAAAAAATAATTCTTCCCTTCACCACACTGTGGTACAGGGTATTATGTCTTTGTGCATATGTTTGTTACAGGCAAAAGGAAACGAGATAGGCCCACGGTTCCTTTTGGGAATACGCATAGAATCATTTTCTAATACGATTTATGCGTCTGTAGATGTTAAATTGAAAACAAAGTACAGGTCGCATTTTTGATTTGAATTGGGTGAGATTTGGCACAGCTCATTTATTTGGACCAAGGACGAATCCTATTGAAATTGGGAAATATCGGTTCAGATTTAGATATAGCTCCCATATACTTATTCGTCCGATTTAAGGTAAATGGTGCACACAAAGTCCCTACATATCATTCGATTTGCATGACATTTGGTACTGAATTGAGTCTGGACTGACGTGTGTAAAGTTTCCTGAAAATCGGTATTTTGGTAGAAACCCGGTTGGGCGCTAACTTATTTTCCAAATTTCGAATATATAAAAATCGTTTCTTTAAAACAAAAAACGTATAAAAAAATGTTTTTCAATGGATCATTAAAATATTAGATTTTTTTAAAATAATTTTTAGATTCTTTTAGAAAATTCATTCAATTTATTTCAAAACGATTTAACCTTGTATTTAACCCTCTTACATTCTGGTAGCAAATAGTAAGAAAATTATTTAGTTTTTTAAAGCCGTTTCTGATTTACGAGGCAATCGAGCCAAATTTTTTGTCCTTTCTAGAAATTCTTTTACGAATGCTCTAGAAGGCCAAAAAACTCCCGAGATCAACTTTGTAAATATATCTTCATGCACTAATATTTTAAATGAAGACCTACTCTCTGAATATGCTGATCGAAGCTTAAAGCATCGTAAAAAGTAACGTCCCTCAATTTTTGATTTAATATAATAATTTACATCATCAGCCGTAGTATCCGGTGCACACCTAGATGCAAATACCATTTTCATTGCTGGAGCTGTTACTAATGGTCTTTGGGAGGTTTGTGGGATTATATCAGTTGAAGCCACGGGAGCCGCCACTGAAGACGCATCAGATGAAGGAAGTGATAACTCCTGTATTCCATGTGTAGTTGTCTCCAATCTGGGGAACACTCATGGTTGTAGGGATTATTATTCCTTTCCCTGTATCCTTTCTGGCTTCAGTAGCTGCCTCCGTCACAACACTAGCATACGACTGGCCACGAACAGATTAATTTGTATTTATGACACTTTCAGAAACTGTTCGTGATACAGTACTCCCAGCAGAACGAGGCTTTACGACTAGGCAAAGTTTTACCTGGCGCCTTTTTCGTAGATCTCTTGCGTTTCTGTCCAGAAACTGACGGCGGTGACACAAACTCTTCTAGATCTTGGTACTATAAAATGTTTTTCAATGGATTATAAAATTATGAGATATTTTTTAATGATTTTCAGATTTTTTTAACCGTTTGTTAAAAAAATTCGGCTGCGTCGGAAATATTACACCCTCCAAATAGTCTGTACCTAGAAATGGAAGGCTACTTTTTTTTATATAAAGGTCTTTTAATAAAGGCCTTATCGAGATTGCCTAGCCATAGAAGACCACTTACTAGTTGCCTTCTAATCAATGGAGGCCCACAAGTTTTCGATTAGAAATCGAAGGCTTTCTCTAGTTTTTTCTTAGATATAAAGGCACTCCCCGAAGTACTTCTGGACTCAAATAACAACAGATCAAAAACAATAAATAAAAATAATTTTTTCCTATCAAAATACCTCCACACCTTCCCGATAACGTAGAGAGATTCTAAATAGCCCCAAGGGATAGCTGAATGATCCTCTTACCAATAGATTGTTAGAATAACTATTGAAACCAAGTAACAATAGTTTTTCCCCCATCTCAAAGAGTAATAAAAATTGTCATTGTTACTAAATAAACTATCAAAGCCTTTTTATAGCAGAACAAGACCAAAAAAGGATTTTCAAAAAAAAAAACGAACTCCAACTGTTTTCAACTGGGTCCACCTCCTTGTGACAAAAACACACACATACTCGCACACACAAAACCACACTTGACCTCAAGTTTCTATAGTTTCCTTTCTTTCTGGCCGCCCAACCCTCCCAAACAGATAATTTATAATCAAATGGCAAGTGTATTGAGACACAATGCCACAAAAGATTTCAATGACCAGTAGAAGTGCCACGGGTCAATTGTTATTTATAGTCAACACAACAAAAATAATAACAACAACAAGAAAATTGAACTAAATAAAGTTGAAGGATGACCACCTTCCATTTTTAAACAAGGAAGGACATCATTAAGTTTGACCACAACTATCAGGGAGTGGCTGAAGTGACAAAAGCATAAGGATCTCTCGATAACTATAAAAATATTGGAAGGGTAATGGCGTGGGTTTTGGAAAATAAATTAGTTTTTTTGTAAGAAGAAGTGGTTTTGATGTCAAAATTATGTGAAGTCTCTTTAAAATAGAAATTGAAAGTAATTAAGAAAATATTTTTCATTAGCATTTTATTTACGTTGGGCGCCATTTTTTGAAGAAAAATAATTTTTCGTGATAGATTAAAAAATATGAAAAATGAATTACGTTGGGCGCCATTTTTATATTTGGCCTAAAATATCATAAGAAATATTATCACAAAATGTAAAATAGAAACGTGCTATATTTTTTTTAATAAAGGCTTGAAGGCTGAATTTGTAAATAGTGTCCTAGGTGCCACAAAATTTATTTTATATGTGACCAAAAATTCGTTTAAAAGTCAAATAAATTCCTTCTCGAAATGCTCTTAATTTCCACTTTTAATATTCCCTTAACAGCTTTCCAGAAAAAAAGTTTAAGGATATAAGGAGTAGATGATGTATAACTCGTGTTATCCTTAAACGGTTTTCATTTTTTCTTCACTTTTCCTTAAAAGTCAATCCATTTGTTGCCTTCCTTTGATGTTTTATTTAACAAACAGATTATCAGCTATCAGCCAGTCAAGACAAAAAAAAAAAAACACAATATCCTTGTAAGGATCACAGAAGAAAAATCCCAAAGAAATCTACCTCGAAATTCTATGGCAAACAATCGCTTTCTTTCAATTGCCTTTATTAGCCCCCCATTATTATTACTTTACAATATCATGTCAAAAAGATAAAATTTCTTTTAAAAGATTAAATTGTTTACACGATTTACAGGATGAAAAGCAATAACAAGACCAACGACAACAACAAAAGGAAGCCGCAATTTTTATTGCCTGAAAAAAAAAAACAACAACAAAACAAAAATTTAAGGAATTTTAAAAACAAACAAAAATATATTGACAATTTTTTTAAAGAGAATACAAAAGTTAGGTTAACCAGTGATCGGAGCAGTATAGTCGGACGGGGCCGACCATACGATACCCTACACAACTACCACGGAACTCTAACTTTCGTGATATTTGCACCATCTTGCCGGATAAGAGGTCGATAGCACCTCTTCCTTACACTGCCATATTTTCCGAATATTACAAATATTCAGTACAGCCCTTCTGTGATGTTCGGCTTATAATTGTGACCTATAGATCGACTCGAGAAAAAAACACAAAAAAATTAAGTTTTCGGTCCAGTTCATCCCAAAATTATTATCTGATCATCACCGAAAATTATAGGCGTTATTTCATCATGGAAAATTTCAATATATATTTTCGCCCTCCAGTGTGGTAAATAAATATATATGAATAAAATAAATAAATAATATATGAATACGTTACTAACTGTAAATATTTAAGTGTAACTCACTCGGATGTGGGAGTTACACTTACGACAATATAATTGGTATCAATTTAAAGGTCAACCACTCCTCTTGGATATTTTATCAACTTCTCAGGTCTATGTCCTTCAGGGGTAAATATATACGCTATAGAATACAAATTTTGTCATTTTTCACACAAAAGTCAAGGTCCATTTGACCCGCAGGCATGCTTGTTCCACTTCATCCCCTAAATATTAACCGATCTTTACCAAAATCAATAGGGTTCTTCATTGGCCAGAACCCATTCCACATGCAAAATTTCGTGAAGATTGGTCTACAACTGTGGCCTGTATCGTGTTTACAAATTATAATGTACAGACGGACAGACGGGCGAACGGACACACATGTCTAGATCGACTCAGCTAGTCGAGATATGACGATGGGTATACTTAAAGGTGAGTCAGGGACCACTATTTCGCGGCGTTACAAACTCTTGGCGCTGCACAAAGCTAAAATACCCTGACAACATAGTTGTGTAGGGTATAAAAATCTTCACATAAAGATGGACTTCAAAAAATATTTTTAAAAAATCAACGCCTAGAAGTAAACACTGGAAGACACAGAAAAATATTTTTAAAAAATTCACGCCTAGAAGTAGACCCTGGAAGAGCAAAAAACTATTTTTAAAAACATCCACGCCTAGAAGTAGACCCTGGAAGACGCAGAAAACTATTTTTAAAAAATCCACGCATTTTTGTGGAGCCTGAAAATTTTTTTAAAAATTCACGCCTAGAAGTTGACCCTAGAAGCTGGGACTTCTATTTAGACTAGCATATTTAAAAAAATGCACGTCTAAAAAAAAATATTTCTAAAAAAAACACGCATATTTAAAAAATCCACGCCTCAAAAATATTTTGGAGCCTGAGAAAATAGTTTTTAAAAAGTTACGCCTATTCGTGGAGGCTGAAAAAAATTTTTTTAAGAAATTTTGATGTCTTTGACTCTGAAAATATTTTTAAAAGTTCCCCGCTTATTTGTGACCCCTGATAAATATTCTTTAATAAAATCGATTTAATTTGTGTATCTTGAAATTATTCTTTCGATTTTTTTCTAAGTGTAGGTTATTGCATCCGGCAACATCTGTTACCAATTTCATCAATATCCACCCAAAGTACTATTCACACACACACATCTACCCAACTCATCAACATGTGTACTTAGATATTAACAGTAATACAAACATTAGTATTTAATAGACATTGACGAAATAACACAACGACCATATTTACATTCCTTTCGTTCCTGCTACACCCACCCTTCCGCCCTCTCTCCTCATTGCAGACAATTTCCGAAAATTCATTTAGTCTGTCATACATGAAGGAATTCAACTAAACATAAAATACAATATTCGGCCAAAACTTAACCAAAAGCAGAAGTGGGACCAGTAGTGGAGCAGAAGGTTGGGAAGACGACATATAGCCAAACTTCCATTTGGCCACATGGAAAATCCGGATATTGACTTCTATTTCTCTGGCCCTCCTTCTCTTCTCCACTTCTCCATTTTTCCGATTAGAAGCAGCAGCCCATTGTTATTTTGTTGGATATGCAATGTTGGCGGACCGAACATCATCACATGTTGCCATCGCCATCAAATGTGTTGTAATGTGCTGTTCTTGTTGTTCTTGTTTTTATTTGTGTTATCCTTGTTGTTCCTTTGCCCAATAATTATTGTCAACATTCGCCGACATTGTTCGTTCATCATCATGTTTTGAAAATCATTTGAACAGCATGTTGATGAACACTCCCACCTCCGCCCCCCACTACACATCATTGAATTCGTGTCCAAGGTCCTTTAAACGAACTCATTATCCTTTCGCATACCCCCCGCCACACACTTTTGTTATTGTTTCGTTGCAAAGAGCAGAGCTTTGTTTGTGTACGAAATTTTGCGTATATTGTTCGTTAGGTCGATGGTGTCCTGCCATTCATTCCATCCATCTAAACATTCAGGATAATTGTCATTGATGGCAAAGTTTTTGGTGGTTAACACGAAATTGGTAATATCTCCTTGCTGTTGTTGTTGCTGCTGCCATTGTTTCTCCAGAGGCACATTTTGTGTTGTTCGTCTACTTCGAAAAACATTGATAGTTTTGATTATTAGTTTTGCTCCACATGTTCGTCATCTCCATCGACCAAATTGAAATATTTGACTGCCAATGCAATGGCTGTGGCGAATACGGTGCTTTCTTTGCCTCTGTGTGTGTGACCCAAAGGATAATGACACAGCTGCGACCACAAAATTTAAGGATTAACTTTAATTAAATTAAAACGGAATAAATAGCAATTGAAAGAGAGAGAGAGAGTGATAAGGAAGGGGAGACAAAAGTGTTCAATAGCCTGCACAGAGAACTGGGAGAAGGCCAGGAGGTGAATTTCCAAGAATCCCTCAGAATTGAAAATTTCGTCCGACTTGATAATGGAATAGGAAACTTGTGGAAATATTCCTGAAAATATTTGTCGACGTTGGGCGCCACTTTTTAATTTTTTTCAGGTCTACAAATATTTTTAGGCGTGGCTTTTTTATAAAAATTTTCAGGGTATATTTTTAGCCGTGAATTTTTTAAAATATTTTCCAGGGTATATATTTAGGTTTAGATTTTTATACTTTTCACCACACTGTGGTGCAGGGTATTATGTCTTTGTGCATATGTTTGCAACAGGCAAAAGGTATCGAGATAGACCCATGATTCCTTTTGAGAATATGCATAGAATCATTTTCTCAGTCGATTTATGCATGTCCGCCGTCCGTCCCTCTGTCTGTCCATGTTAAATTGTAAACAATGTACAGGTCGCATTTTTGATTCGAACTGGATGAAATTTGACACAGCTCATTTATTTGGCCCAAGGACGAACCCTATTGAAATTGGGAAAAATCGGTTCAGGTTTTTATATAGCTCCCATATATATTTTCGTCCGATTTAATGTAAATGATGTACCGAAGTCCCTATATATCTTTCGATTTGCATGAAATTTGACACAGCGTACTGAATTGGGTCTGGAGTCATGTCTGTCAAGTTTCGTGGGAATCGGTTCAGATTTAGATATAGCTCCCACTTGACTGCTTTCCTCACTGGTTTTTAGTTGTTTTTTTTTCAATACTCACTGTCATTTCCGCTGTAAATCTTTTTGGATTAATACAAATGATTATCATATTCATTCTATATTGTTCCTCTAGAAAGTTATCCCGAATTGAACCCACACATTAAATTTCCGCACCACCTACACCCACACATTTGACACTTGCATTTTGTATGAAATCATTAAAAACTCATAAATTTGCGAACCAAAATTTTCGTTTCTCGTACATAAATAGGTGCTGATTAATCGCACTGTGTTTGCACCAACATTAGCCCGAACATAGGTGCACACACACACACACACATGGATTCATGGCATCCTGCCTTTAGCCGCAGAATAATAAAATAAGTGATGGGTTTTTAAGGTAACCATAATCTGGCTGGCTGCTACCACTTCTTCTTCTTGCCATGCCTTGTTCTACTTCAATGAAGAAATTCAATATCTTACCCGAACCCTCTCCTCGAACTTCGAAAAAAAGACTTAATGCATATAGTCCATAATCCAAATCTTTCAAAAAGAAAAAAATAAAATAAAAAGAAGAGGAAACCGAAGAATAAAAATTCAGTCGAAGAAGGAGTGCTGGTGCCACAGCGCGACACATTGTAGGTGTCAAACGCCAACAATGTCGTTATGAACAACTTCGGAATTGTGGACTTGTGCCGTAGCCCATAGTGACCAGTTAACAATACAAGAAACACACTGACTGACCACCATGCAGTGGTTCTTCATCTTCCTCACCCTCCTCGTCCTCCTTCTTCTGTTGGCTGATGAGCTGTTCTTCCTCTGCATGTGTGTGGTGTTTGGGTGCCTCCGGATTCGATTTTTTCTTGTTGTTGCTGTTTGTTTGTTGGCTAAATGCAACCTTTTGTATGAAATTATCTTAAAGTTAATAAATTTCCCGAACTCCTGCGCAATATGGTTAACAATAAAAGCCTTTAGAATAACAACAAATACAAATGAAGGCCATGATTTACTCTCCTGTTTTGGTTTTGGTTCTAGTTCTTTTTTCTCCCTGGTCTGGTCTGGCAAGGCACACTTTTGCAATTTAGCTTTTATTTTGATTGCGATGCGGTAGCCAAAATGATATGACATTTATTAAAAAAGGTAAAATATGTGCGAGTACATTTGTTTATTACACCATTCGAAATGTAACTGGGCACTACATACATGCCTACCTACGAAGATACTAAATGAAATAATAGCAATGGAAAGTGATAGCACATTGGGTGGGGGAGAAACAGGAAATGGTAAATACCAAGGATGTAGATCTGATAGTAATGAAAAAAAAGTTATACAAAATCCACGCCTATGGATATATCCTGAAAAAATATATATTTTTTTAAATCCACGCCTTCGAATAAGGGCGGAAAAAATATTTTTACAAAATCCACGCCTTAGGATAGACCCTGAACAATATATTTAAACCAGTAACTAAAACAGTAAAGTCGGACTGGGCCGACAATATGATACCCGTCACCACATTGGGTTCTACATATGTCTCCTAACAGACTCCTCCTTCTCAAAAGAACATTAACATGAAACTGAACGAACTTATATATGTGATCTGTATGCCTTTCTGGATCCTATGTAATAAAATCGGAAGAAAATACATATCGGAGCTTATCTCAATTTGAACTGATTTTCAGGAAACCTTACAAACATCATTCTGAAGAGAATATAGTACGCAATGCCAAATTTCGTGCAAATCGAACGGTATATGGGGACTTCGGCGCACCATTTACCTTAAATCGGTCCAAAATATATATGGGAGCTATATCTAAATCAGAACCGATTTTCACGAAACTTGGCGCACATAATTCTAGGCTTAATTCAGTACGCCATACCAAATTTCGTGAAAATCGAAAGAAATGTAGAGTCTTTGGTACACCATTTACACAAAATCGGACGAAAATATAGATATGAGCTATATCTTAATCTGAACCGATTATAACGAAACTTGGCAGACACCACTCTAGGCTCAATTCAGTACGTTGTGCCAAATTTAGTGCAAATCGAAGGATATATAGGAACTTTGGTACACCATTTACCTTAAATCGGAAGAAAATATATATGGGAGCTATATCTAAATCTGAACCGATTTTTACGAAACTTCGCAGACACCACTCTAGGTTCAATTCAGTATGCCATGCCAAATTTCTTGAAAATCGAAGGATATATAGGAACTTTGGTGCACCATTTACATAAAATCGGACGAATATATATATGGGAGCTATATCGAAATCTGAACCAAAATCTAGTACAAAATGAAAAAATTCGCTGTTGCAAACTTAAATTTACTGTGACAAAAATGCATTTCGGGCCCCCCGGGCCACCCCTCTGCGTACGTCCCTGATGGGAGCTATATCTAAATCTGAACCGATTTTCACGAAACTTAACACACTTAATTCTGGGCTTAATTCAGTACGATATGCCAAATTTCGTGCAAATCGAAAGATATGTATGTACTTTGGTACACCATTTACATTAAATCGGGCAAAAATATATATGGGAGGTATATCTAAATTTTAACCAATTTTCAGGAAACTTTACACACATCATTCTAGACTAAATTCAGTACCCTATGCAAAATTAACCACAGTGTGGTGAAGAGTATAAAAATCTACGCCTATTGGTAAACACTAAAAAAATATTTTTAAGAAATCCTAATTGTAGACCTTCAAAAATATTTTAAGAAATCCACGTCTAATTTCAGACCCTAGGTAGTTTACAGAAAAATATATCAGATCTTTTTAAAAAAAAAAAAAAAACGTTTCCTTTTTCCCATCATTTCGATCCTCAAATCCCCAGAGTTTTCTAAGATATTAGTCAAGATTTATTGAAGGCTATTTAAACCTACTCATCATTTCCGGCGTGCCAATTAAGCCAATGGCTCATCTTTTTTATGCCGGCCAAAAAAATTTTTTTTTTCTTTATATTATATTTTATCACTACCGATTTTTCATAAAATGCACCTTTTGAACTTCGAACTTGTTTTATTCACATTATTTTCCCCTCCACCCACTCTCCTCCTTTGTCTCTCTCTCTCTCTCTTCGTCTATTCATTAAAATGGCTCAATAACAAATGTTTTCATAAACAGGACGGGCCACATGCCACAAATAAATCACTTAATTCAATCATCTTGAAAATTGATAGCAAACCATTTACAAATGACAACTAATCATATAACAACAACAAAAAGAAACAACAACAACAACAACAACGATAAAAAACCAAGAAGAAAAAAACAACAACTGGACAACAAATGGCCAACATTCGTCCTGTATCTCCACCCCCACCCCTACACACACACACACACACTCACCCACTTAACTAGGCAATGAAAAATTTTTCCTTAGAAAAATATTTCCATTGTTCGCCTCCTTCACCGGGAGAGAGAAGAGAATTCGAATTGAGAAAAAAATCAAAATTCAAACGCACGTGTCCCTGGGAAACCAAAAAATGTTGGTTGGTGGCCATCTATTGTTGCAATTGACCACTGATATCTTTCCGGGGCAAAACGAAAAAAAAAACACTACCAAACCAGTAAGGAAAGTAGAAAAGTCGGGCTAGGCCGACTATATGATACCCTTCACCACTTTGGGTATATTCAACAGATGAATGCTAATAGACGTCGAATTCTGCAACCTATACTAAATTTTTCATTTGTTCAGATATACGGTTGCTTCTTACAATGGGACAAAATTACCAAAACTCGGCAGAAAATATATATAGAAGCTCTATCAAAATCTGAACCGATTTCTACACTTTCCAAATTTCAAAACTTTAGTACGTTGTGCAAAATTTGTGTCAATTTTGTGTAAAATTGGACGAAAATATATATGTAGAAGCTATATCAAAATCTGAACCGATTTCAATGAGAATGGCAGAGATTATCTTATATTAACTTCTGTATTGTACATAATTGTGTGGCAATCGGACAAACTTTGGGTCTTTAGTGCACAATTTACATAAAATCGGAAGCAAAAATATATAGGAGCTATATATAAATCTCATTTCACTTAAATCTCCAGACTCATTTTAGTACACTATGCCAAATTTTGTGCAAATCGAAATATGTATAGGGACTTCGGTACACTATTTACATTAAATCGGACGAAAATTTATATAGGAGCTATATTTAAATCCAAACCGATTTTCGAGAAACTTAACGTGCACTATTCTAGACTTAATTAAGTACGATATGCCAAATTTCGTGCAAATCGAAGGATATATAGGGACTTTGGTACACCATTTACCTTAAATCGGACGAAAATATATATGGGAGCTATATCTAAATCTGAACCGATTTTCAGCAAACTTAACACACATAAATCTAGACCTAATCCATTTCGCTATGCCAAATTTCGAGCAAATCGAAGGATATATAGGGACTTTGGGGCACCATTTACATCAAATCGGACGAAACTATATATGGAGCTATATCTAAATCTGAACCGATTTTCTCGAAACTTCGCAAACATCACTCAAGGCTTAATTTAATACGTTATGCCAAATTTCGTGCAAATCGAAAGATATATAGGGAATTTGGCGCACCATTTACATGAAATCGGACGAAACTATATATGGGAGCTATATCTAAATCTGAACCGATTTTCTCGAAACTTGGCAGACATCACTCTAGGCTTAATTTAATACGTTATGCCAAATTTCGTGCAAATCGAAAGATATATAGGGACTTTGGTACTCCATTTACCTTAAATCGGACGCAAATATATATGGGAGCTATATCTAAATCTGAACCGATTTTCAGCAAACTTAACACACATCAATCTAGACCTAATCCATTTCGCTATGCCAAATTTCGAGCAAATCGAAAGCTATATAGGGACTTTGGGGCACCATTTACATGAAATCGGACGAAACTATATATGGGAGCTATATCTAAATCTGAACCGATTTTCTCGAAACTTGGCAGACATCACTCTAGACTTAATTTAATACGTTATGCCAAATTTCGTGCAAATCGAAAGATATATAGGGACTTTGGGGCACCATTTACATGAAATCGGACGAAACTATATATGGGAGCTATATCTAAATCTGAACCGATTTTCTCGAAACTTGGCAGACATCACTCTAGGCTTAATTTAATACGTTATGCCAATTTTCGTGCAAATCGAAATATATATAGGGACTTTGGGGCACCATTTACATGAAATCGGACGAAACTATATATGGGAGCTATATCTAAATCTGGACCGATTTTCACGAAACTTGGCAGACATCATTCTAGACTTAAATGATTACGCTGTACCAAATTTCGTGCAAATCGAAAGATATATAGGGACCGTTTACATTAAATCGGTTAAATATATATATGGGAGCTATATCTAAATCTGAACCGATTTTTCCCAATTTCAATAGGGTTCGTCCTTGGGCCGAATAAGTGACCTATGCCAAATTTCATCCAATTCGGATCATAAATGCGACCTGTACTTTGTTTACAATTTAACATGGACAGACAGACAGACGGACGGACAGACGGACGGACGGACGGACGGACATGCTTAAATCGACTTAGAAAGTGATTCTATGCATATTCTCAAAAGGAACCATGTGTCTATCTCGTTTCCTTTTGCCTGTTACAAACATATGCACAAAGACATAATACCCTGTACCACAGTGTGGTGAAGGGTATAAAAAAATCAATGTTTTGAAAAAACCAACCCCAACTCCGGGGAATCCTGCCAGCGTTTTTTTCGAACGTCCTTTTGGTTAACACAATTGTTGGGCATGCACGATTGGAGCGCGTGTGCTCATCGTGCCCGATGTTGTATCAATGACCTCAACATTCATTTGTGATGCTTGGCACGCCACATAACAGCTCCCCCTCACCCAGTAGCGCCAGGAATGTTATGGCAACCAGCAGACAAGTCGTGGGATTCATTTCATTCGTGGGGTTTTTTGCATCAATTTTTTTCTTCCAGTTTTTTTTCGAAATAGAACAATTGATTTGTACGCATTTGCGTGTCAGAGCCTGGGCTCCCCCTTAACAATAAAACATTATCCTCCGATAACCTCACCCCACCCTCCTTGTAACGTTGCTTCTTTACCAAAAGGTTAGATAAATGTTAACTCCCTTTATTGTTGTTGTTGTTGTTCTTGTTGTTATTCTACACTCTAATCAATTTGGCTGCTAGAGGGGGCAGCAACGAAACAATTGAGAAAATGTTAAGTGATTTCCTACGTGATATTTGTTAGGACAACAAAAAACAGTTGTTGTTGGTAACAACAACACAAACAAAAGAAGTCATTGGAAATTTGTTTTCAATGACAATAGAATAATTGTTGATTGTTTTTTCGTTGGGATAGAAGGAATTGATTATCCCGATTAGAGGACAATTTCACCAGAAAGGAGGGGTGGTTTTTAATATTTTTCTATATCGGTCTTAAGGCGTGTACTTTTTATACCCTACACAACGATGCTGTCAGGGTATTACAACTTTGTGCAGCCCCAAGAATTTGTAACGCCGCGAAATATTGGTCTTAGACCCACCTTTAAGTATACTTTAAGTCATATCTCGACTAGCTGAGTCGATCTAGACATGTGTGTCCGTCCGTCCGTCCGTCTGTCCATTATAATTTGTAAACACGATACAGGCCACAGCTATGGACCAATCTTCACGAAATTTTGCATGTAGGATGGGTTCTAGCCAATTAAGACCCCTATTGTTTTTGGTAAAGATCGGTTAATATTTAGGGGATGAAATGGATCAAAAACTAAACTTTTGTCTGATTTTCTATGGCCCAAACATCGCGAATTTTTACATGGAGAATGGGATCGGGCCAAAGAATAAGCATGCCTATTTTGATAAAGATCGGTCAATATTTAGCGGTTCAAATGGACCCTGACTTTTGTGTAAAAAATTACAAAATTTGTATTCTATGACGTATATATTTGCCCCTGAAGAACGTAGATCCGAGAGGTATATCCAAGAGGATTAGTTGACCTTTAAATTGATACCAGTTATATCGTCGTATGTACTTGGATGTGGGAGTTACACTTAAATATTTACAGGTGCTTACGTATTCATATATTATTTAGTAAACCATTAACATTAGAGACCGGAAATATAGCGCTGATCGCTTTGAAATTTTCCATGACGATCCAGGTATGGTCAAGGACAACGCCTATAATTTTCCATGATCATCAGATAATAATATTGGGATGAAGAGGACCGAAAACTTAGTTTGTTGTGTTTTTGTTTTGTTTTTTGAGTCGATCACAACACAATCCACGCTTAAGGGAATCTGGACAAGTAATTAGAAGGACGGTACTGAATATTGGTAATCTAGACGGTCAATAGGATGCAAATATCGCCCAAGCTCAGAATATAGAACCACAGAAAGTTATATTTTGGTGGAAGTTGTGCAGGGCGTCATATGGTCGGCCCCATCCGACTATACTGCTCCGCTTACTGGTTTAAAGTTATTTTTTATTATTTTGAGTCTACAGTTAGGCGTGGATCTTAAGACATATTTTTAGAGGTCTACAGTTAGGCGTGGATCTTAAGACATAGTTTTAGAAGTCTACAGTTAGGCGTGGATCTTAAGACATATTTTTAGAGGTCTACAGTTAGGCGTGGATATTGAAACATATTTTTAGAGGTCTACAGTTAGGCGTGGATCTTAAGACATATTTTTAGAGGTCTACATTTAGGCGTGGATCTTAAGACATATTTTTAGAGGTCTACAGTTAGGCGAGGATCTTAAGACATATTTTTAGAGGTCTACAGTTAGACGAGGATCTTAAGACATATTTTTAGAGGTCTACAGTTAGGCATGGATCTAAAGACATATTTTTTAGAGGTCTACAGTTAGGCGTGGAACTTAAGACATATTTTTAGAGGTCTACAGTTAGGCGTGGATCTTAGACATATTTTTTAGAGGCCTACAGTTAGGCGTGAATCTTAAGACATATTTTTAGAGGTCTACAGTTAGGCGTGGATCTCAAGACATATTTTTAAAGGTCTACAGTTAGGCGTGAATCTTAAGACATATTGTTAGAGGTCTACAGTTAGGCGTGGATCTTAAGACATATTTTTAGAGGTCTACAGTTGGGCGTGGATCTTAAGACATATTTTTAGAAGTCTACAGTTAGGCGTGGATCTTAAGACATATTTTTAGAGGTCTACAGTTAGGCGTGGATCTTAAGACATATTTTTAGAGGTCTACAGTTAGGCGTCGATCTTAAGACATATTTTTTAGAGGCCTACAGTTAGGCGTGGATCTTAAGACATATTTTTAGAGGTCTACAGTTAGGCGTGGATCTTAAGACATATTTTTAGAGGTCTACAGTTAGACGTGGATCTCAAGACATATTTTTAGAGGTCTCCAATTAATTCTCTTTATTTCCGATGAATTATTCGCTTAGGGGTCATTTGTCCTAAATCTTTTTTAAATCCTTCACAAACTATTGATTTTCTTTTTTATTTTAACCACCAGACTTTGTAATATGAAAACTTCCTATCTGCTTCATATTTATTTTACACATTAGACCTTCCCTCTCCCAAAATGTCCATAGCAATTACTTAAAAATTATATTTTATGACAAAATCAAACTGCAAACAGGAAAACTCCACTGTCACGAAAAACTTTCATTTAATTCCGTTTGTCGGAAATCAAACACCTGTGTGTTGTACCTACAAACACATGCACCCTTCTTCCTCTTCTTCGATGCCACCCAGGAGATGTCCTTTCCCACCATGAGGAAAAATCCTGTTCATCTTAATTGTTTTCTTATAGATAATGGTTTTCGTTTTTCTTTGCTAGCAAAACTTTTTCGTAAGCTCTCAACCTTGAGCTAAGAGCAAATATGACAAGAAGTGTTTTTACCTTGAGAGGATGTGTCGGGTGCAAAGATAGGGGGGGGGGGGGGGTTGGAATGGAGAATTGATGGGTGTAATGGTTCCATGTGATAATCATACATCCATTTAATTCACATTCATTTGTTGCGACATTTATTTAACGATTCCATTTTTTTGGTCCTTGTTGGTAGCTTTCGCCAAAAGGATTGTTTAGAAGGCGGATCGAAGTGAAGGAACAGCAGGGGTAGTTGGCAATGTTAACTCTTTTTCGAAAATAAACAAAGAACGATGTGTGTTGACTTAAAAAATCTCTTTGGAGACATATGGCCAAAAAAGTTTTGAAGGTAATTAAGGAATGTTCGAAATTTTGGGGGTTAGAGAAGAAGAGATCATAAACTTATTTGGACCTAGCCTCTGTATAACGACACCCATAAATTTTCGGTATTTTGGCTACATTTTTCAATCAAATTGCCGTATGATTCGGTGTAGTCCCCATCTAATAGTATACCCCAATATTCGGTATATTATACTTTTTATTTATTTTTTATATTCTATGTTTTATCACTCCCATCTGGCACACCCTTTCATTATTAGTTTTTAAACTTATAACAGAAACTAATTTCTTTTATTTTTTTTGGTATCTCCCCCGGTGAAAATATCTTTGAAACCGCTCAAGGCAGATAAGGAGCAATGAATTTTCACAACCAGACATCGGAACATACACACATACACCCATACACATACCTACACATATTCATTCATTGTAATTAATTCAAATCCTGTTAATTGCATTTTGTTTATTCTAAGTCAACAAGTTTTATTGTAAAGTAAGGAATAAAAAAAAATCAGAAAATCTCAAGCTCCGCCGTCAGTATGTTCTGTTGATATTGAAGATTTAATATTTGGCATATGGCAAATCGTGGGGAATCGAGGGGCTACATAAGCTGGGTATGGAAAATAAAATAAAGGAAAAACTAGTTTAAAAAATTGAAAAAAAAAAATGTTTTGAAAATCTTCCAAAAAATTATATTTTCACTTTTAAGGAAATTCAATTTTTTTTCTAACTTCAAAATTATTGAAAATCCCGACTCCCCTGTCACCCCCTTTTCTCATTGTTCCCAAACAATTAAACTTTTGACCATTCCCCTTTTTAATTGCATATGGATAAACCATTGCAGTTTATTTTAAATTACATTTCAATTTAATTTCACAATTGCCCCGCCGCAAAACAACTAACCTCTCTCAGATTTCTATAAAACTAAAAATCTAAGTTTCATATTTTTCTTGTAGCGCACAAAGTGTACAATTTCTAATTAAAACTCAATATAAGGCTCAGTTGTGTTGCTCGAAGTTGAGCTACATATTTTTCGGTGTATCAACGTGGAAATTTTCGCCCAAAATAAACACGGACGAAAGATAACATGAAGATGGCGATGGAGCAATGCGAAAAGGTGGTCATATGGCCAAAAAAGGCAGGGGTGGGCAATAATAATACAAAGAACCCACACATAATATATAATTAAAAAAATCGTGCATAAAAGTAGACCTTAGAAAAATATTTTTAAACCAGTAAGGAAAGTAGAAAAGTCGGCCTGATCCAACTATATGATACCCTTCACCACTTCGGGTATATTCTACATATGTATCCTAACAGACGTCGCCTTTTCGAAGGGACATTGGCATGAAATTGAACGAAATTAGATCTAAATCTAACCAGATTTTCTCGAAACTTCACACACGAGCTATGGTAGGGACAGATTTCCATCTCTGAAGAGATTTCATGAGCGAAGACATATATAAAAGAGCTGGTTAGAAGTATTTCAACGTACAAAAAATATTCAATTATAGTAACTTCAGTACATTGTACAAATTTGGGTGCCGGTCGCCCAATCTTTGGGTATTTAATGCACAATTTACTATAAATCGGACGAAAATATATATGGGAGCTAAATGTGAACCGATTTTCACAAAACTTAGGACACATCATTCTGGACCTAATTCAGTAGACTATGAAAGATTTGGTGCAAATCGAAAGATATATAGGGACTTTGGTGCCCTATTTACCTTAAATCGGACGAAAATATGTAGAGGAGCTATATCTAAATCTGAATCGATTTTCACGAAGCTATATCTAAATCTGAACCGATGTTTCCCAATTTCAATAGGGTTCGTCCTTGGACCAAATAATTGAGCTGTCCAAATCGGATCATAAATGCGACCTGTACTTTGTTTACAATTTAACATAGACAGACGGACGGACAGACAGACATGCAAAAATCGACTCAGAAAGTGATTCTATGCATATTCTCAAAAGGAACTATGGGTCTATCTCGTTTCCTTTTGCCTGTTACAAACATATGCACAAAGGCATAGTACCCTGTACCACAGTGTGGTGAAGGGTATAAAAATCTACGCCTAATTGTAGACTGTAAAAAAATATTTTTAAACCAGTAAGCGGAGCAGTATAGTCGGACGGAGCCGACCATATGAGTTTGGGCACTATTTCGGGATATTTGCACCCTATTGCCCGAGTAGAGGTCAAAAGCACCTCTTCCTTACACTGACACATTTTCCGAGTATTACCAATATTTAGTACAGCCCTTCTAATTACTTGTCCAGATTCCCTCCACCGTGGGCTTTGTTGCCATGTTCGACTCGAAAAAAAAACACAAAAAATTAAGTTTCCGGTACACTTCAACCCATTATTTTTATCTGATCATCACCGAAAATTATAGACGTTGTCCTTGACCATAACTGGAACCTCATGCAAAATTTATTTTTCACACAAAAGTCAGGGTCCATTTGACCCGCTAAGTATTGGCCGATCTTTATCTAAACAGACATGCTTGTTCTTTGGCCCGATCCTCTTCTCCTGGTGAAAATTCGTGATGTTTGGGCCATAATTGCGGCCCCTAGAGCGACCAGACCAAAAATAAAGTTTTTGGTTCATTCATCCCCTAAATAATAGGCGATCTTTACCTAAAACAATAGGGTTCTTCATTGGGCAGAACCCATCGTTAATGCAAAATTTCGTGAATATTGGTCCATAACTGTGGTCTGTATCGTGTTTACAAATTATAATGGACAGACGGACGGACGGACACACATGTCTAGATCGACTCAGCTAGAGATATGATGATCGGTATACTTAAAGGTGGGTCTAGGACCAATATTTCGCGGCGTTAATAACTCTTGGGGCTGCACAAAGCTATAATACTCTGACAACATAGTTGTGTAGGGTATAAAAAATCCACGCCTATGCCTAGACCCTGGAAAAATATTTTTCAAAAACCCTAGCCTGTGGGTAGGCCTTGGAAAATATTTCTAAAAAATATTTGCCTCTGGTAGATTTTTAAAAAATATGTTTTAAAAAAATCGACATTGACCCTGTTGTGGCCCTCCCTGTTCTGCTGCATATTATTGTAGCTGTTGTATGCCGTTCGCTGGCATATGTTGTGCGACTATCTTCTAAAGCTAAATTATGCCCTCAAAAATAATTTTAATAACCATAGCATAGAGGACGCGAAACACACACACACCTACACTCGTATATTCGCAGTTTGTTGCGCCAAGATGTTGTTACAGCCGCGCGTTTTGTTTGATAAAAGTAATTTTCAATTTTCGTGACCATATTACACAGCAACCTCGCCAAACACATGTGCGGATGCAGGCAAATATTCAAATATATAGGCAGGCATTCATTGTCTATAAGATTTCTGCAACCGCAATTACAAAGATCGCCCCTGCTCCAAAACATAGTTTTGGGGGTGGCTGCTCAAATGCTCACAAAACATGGCTACAAATATCAACTTCCGAATAGTTGGAGAATATACATTTTTTTTGGTCTACTGCCTCCATGTAGGTGTTGTGTGCGTGTGTCGTTAGATCTTCGCTGACTGGTGTCAGATTGAAAATTTCATTATGCGCCTTAACATATGCACCATTAAGTATTTTCACAGGGCATAGAAGGCAACTTGTATTTTTCGGTTAGCCTCCACAGCAGTAGAACATGTGGCAGCCAGAACATGTTTCCACTTAGCTGGAAGCAAATTTTCCTTGTTCGTTCGGCAATAGTCCTTGTCGTCCTTGCTGCTGTTGTTATTTTTCTATATTGATTTTCATGCATATTTGCACTAAACTTAACATCATTTTACACCTACACTTCTGAGTGTGTGTGTGACACACACATATACACGTTCGAACATCACATAACAGGGAAAAATTATAAAAACAAGTAACTGAGTCAAGTGGAACTCCACTAAAAGTATGCAACATTAAGCATATGTATATACTTTCTGCCCCCTAAAAGTATGCTGTAGTTTTTTTCTTATTACTATAAAAATACATGTGAGGGTGTGTGGGTGGGTGTGTGTTGCTACTGCTTTGTCTACCTTATTTGCATAGAAATTCTTTTGGTTTGCCACTGCAATTTAATGATACTTATTTTTTTATCAGGTCGGGTGGGAATTTTTTTCCTTGTAGCATATTTTCAGGCTCATATGTGTGGTTATTTTTCTGACTTCGTTTTTGCTCCGCTTTATTTCTGTTGATGGTTTTTAATATTATTAATAGTAATGGTAGCAGGTTTATTGGTATTGCAGGGCATAAATGTGGCCGCCCCAACCCCCACCACCATCTTTTCCAAATACCCTCAAATAAATTCCTGCTTTTTTCAGCCATGTCATCATTGACTAAAGGGCTCCACTTTAAATAACTGAATACTTGTCATCGTCCTGTCTATTGTTGTTGTAGTTGTTGTTTTTTCTTCCATTGTTGTCCTTGTCTTCCATAGTGTTATTTTTAATGACATTAGCTTTCATCATCAGCATTAAGTTTAATGTCAATTAATGTAACAGGTTGCCAAAGGTAAATGTCGGGAAAAAAATTCAACAACAACAACACCAACAAAAAAATCGAAAAAGAAAAACTGAAAATTATCTATGAAATGTGATAGCTTGTTTGCTTTAATTCCCCCAACGAAATAATGGTAATTGTCCTTTATGTCACACAGAGAGGACGGGCAGTGTCCACTTTTAATTGTCCTCTTTGTCTCTATGAGAGAAAAACAAATGCCACTGATAGAGGATCTATGCTTGTTAGCAATTGAATTGTGTTAATTGAATTGCAGGATATTAAAAACAATTATGAGGACAAGGGATCTCAGGGCACGAAATGTGGACAATCAAAAGGAACTATATCTAAATCTGAACCGATTTTCACGAAATTTAACACACATCGTTCTAGACTTTATTAAGTACGCTATACAAAATTTCGTGTAAATCGAAATGTATATAGGGGCTTTGGTACACCATTTACCATAAATCGGACGGAAACATATATGGGAGCTATACTTAAATCTGACCCGATTTTCACGAAACTTAGCACACATCATTCTAAACTAAATTAAGTGCGCTGTGCCAAATTTCGTGCAAATCGAAAGGTATATAGGGACTTTGGCGCCCCATTTACCTTAAATCGGACAAAAATATATATGGGAGCTATATCTAAATCTGAACCGATTTTCATGAAACTCAGCACACATCAATCTAGACCCAATTAAGTGCGCTGTGCAAAATTTCGTGCAAATCGAAAGATACATAGGGACTTTGGCGCCCCATTTACCTTAAATTGGACAAAAATATATATGGGAGCTATATCTAAATCTAAACCGATTTTCATGAAACTCAGAACACATCAAACTAGACCCCATTAAGTGCGCTGTGCAAAATTTCGTGCAAATCGAAAAATACATAGGGACTTTGTTGCACCATCAACCTTAAATCGGACGAAAATATATATGGGAGCTATATCTAAATCTGAACCGATTTTCATGAAACTCAGCACACATCTATCTAGACCCAATAAAGTGCCCTATGCCAAATTTCGTGCAAATCGATAGATAGATATACAGGGACTTTAGTACACCATTTACATTAAATCGGACGAAAATATATATGGGAGCTATATTTAAATCTGAGCCCACACACATCCTTCTTGGCTTAATTGGGTATGATGTGCCAAATTTCGTGCAAATCGAAGAATATAAAGTTCACCCATATGGATGGATGGATTCAGGCGTTTGGGTTAGTTGCCCACTCTCGGAAAACCCAACATACTATATTGGAATGTGCGCACCTTGTACAGAACAAGCGCAGTTTTCGCTTTGGCGGATGTACTCAAGAAGTACAAAGCCGATATTATTGCCTTACAAGAAATGTGATGGAAAGGGACAGGCGTAAGTAAATCAGACGACTACGCCATGAAACGAGACATGAATTTGGCTGCGGATTTATGGTTAACAGGAGAATAAAAGACCTCGTCTCCAGAATCACTCCAGTAGATGAGCAAATTGCTATAATTCGCATAAAAGCGAAGTTCTTCTACAGTAGTCTTATTTGCGCCCATGCTCCGACCGAAGATGAACTGACCAAAGACATATTTTATGAGCGCCTAGAAACAGCTAATGATCGCTGCCCTGGCCATGACAACAAAATTCTGCTAGGATATTTTAATGCAAAAATCGGAAGGGAAAATATTTTTGGTCCCACTGTCGAAAAATTCAGCCTTCATGAAGAAATATCCGACAACGGCGTGAGGTTGATTGACTTCGTGGCAGCAGCAAAAAAACATGGCAGCACCAGATTTCTCCTGATCAAGCAACGATAAATCAAATTGACCATGTTGTGATAGACGGAAGGCATTCATCCATAGACGTTCGATCGATACGAGGAGCGAATATCGATTCGGACCATTATCTTGTGGTAGCCATGGTTCGCACCCGTCTTAATGTAGCAGCAAAGGTGCGATTTAATACAACACGGAAACTCGACGGCGAAAAGCTGCAAACAGAACAGGTAACCGAGGCCTACTCCGCTCAATGTACCCACCTGCTTGACGAAAGCACTTCTTGTCACGATAATAATATAGAAGCACAGTTGCAGAGAATTGCCAACTCCCTACAAACTGCAGCAAAAGCAACACTTAGGTACAAAAGACCACCATCAAGAAATTCGTGGTACGATCAGGAGTGTCGTAATGCTACCGATGTGAAAAACGCAGCGTATAGGGCAACCCTGCAGACAGTAGCAACGCGTAATGTGATGGAGAACTATCGGCAGGAACGGAGAGAGGAGAAACGTATTTTCAGCGTGAGCAAATCGAGATGTACAGGAGTCAGAATGAAGTCCGAAAATTCTACCAACGGGTAAAACACCAAACCGAAGGCTTTGGTGCAGGCACATTCTCCTGTAGAGATGAAGAAGGAAACCTGGTGACAGATACAGACAGCGTACTGAGGATCTGGAAAGAACATTTTGAAAAACATCTGCTATCAAATAGTAGCGGTGAAGAGGATACCCCAGAACCAATAATAGATGACGGTATAGAGTGTATACCACCTAGCCAAGATGAAGTCAGAATGAAGTTCGAAAATTCTACCAACGGGTAAAACTCCAAACCGAAGGCTTTGGTGCAGGCACATTCTCCTGTAGAGATGAAGAAGGAAACTTGGTGACAGATACAGACAGCGTGCTAAGGATCTGGAAGGAGCATTTTGAAAAACTTCTGGTATCAAATAGTAGCGGTGAAGAGGATACCCCAGAACCAATAATAGATGACGGTATAGAGTGTATACCACGCAGCCAAGATGAAGTCAGAATAGCAATCAATCAGCTGAAGAATAATAAAGCAGCAGGTGCCGATGGGTTAAAAGCCGAACTATTCAAGACTGGTGGTCAGATGCTGGTAAGGAGCATGCACCAGCTGTTTAGTACAATTTAGCTAGAAGAATGCATGCCCAATGAGTGGAACCTCAGTATCCTGTGTACAAGACGAAAAGGAGACAAGACGATATGTGTCAACTATAGAGGAATTAACCTTCTTCACATCGCATATAAAGGGCTATCCAGTGTGCTGTGTGAACGATTGAAGCCAATGGTAAATGACACTATTGGAACATACCAATGCGCCTTCAGACCTGGCAAATCCACCATTGACCAGATTTTCACTCTGCGCCAAATCCTGGAAAAGACCCACAACAAAACACATCGACACATTCCACCAATTCGTCGACTATAAAGCCGCATTCGACAGCCCAATCCGTTCAGAGGGGTATAAAGCCATGTCTGCGTATGGCATACCTGCAATATTAATTCAGCTATGCAGGATAACTTTAAGTGGCACAAGATCAGCATTTAAAGTCGGAAAGGACCTCTCCCAGCCCTTTAATACCGAATGAGGATTCAGACAAGGTGAAAGTTTGTCGTGTGATTTTTTTAACATCCTGCTGGAAAAGGTCATACGAGACGCAAAGGTGAACAATATGACACTCTGTACACCAAACAACACATATTACTCGCCTACGCCGATGAAATCGATATAATGGGTCGAAAGCTGAGAGCGGTAACAGCCACCTTTGAACAAATCGAGAAAGAGTCTGCGAAAGTGGATCTGGCAGTAAACGCCGAGAAGACCAAACTGATGGTATCAACGCGCAAGACGTCCAGTAGACTCGGACCAACTGTGGAACTTGAGAATTACATCTTCGAGGTAGTTAAAGATTTTATATACCTTGGTACCGCCATAAATAAAACGAATGACATCAGTTTTGAAATTCGGTGATGGCCAACAGATGCTACTATGGTCTGAGCAAAAAACTCAAAAGCAAGGCCACCTCACGCCAGACCAAACTCACACCTTAGAAGACGCTGATACTACCCGTGTTGTTATATGGATCTGAAGCATGGGTACTTGCGCCAGCAGATGAGTCAGCTCTTGGAGTGTTTGAGAGAAAAATTCTCCGAAAGATCTATGGGCCGATCTGCGGTGACGGTGAATATCACCGTCGAATGAACCACGAGCTTTACAATTTATTCGCGAGCATCGACATAGTCAGTCGTATTGAGCTGAAGCGACTACGATGGCTAGGCCATGTTGTGCGAATGAATGAGAATGCCCCAGCTCAAAAGGCATATAAAAACCAGTAAGGAAAGTAGTAAAGTCGGACGGGGCCGACTATATGATACCCTTCACCACTATGGGTATATTAAACAGGACTATTAACATGTAATTGGATGAAAAAAAGTAATATTTATCTAAATGTGAATCTACCTAGATCTATCCATAAAGTATGTTAATCGACTTCAAACAAATATAAATAAGTCCGTTGGGCTATGTCTGTACTTCTAGAAAACGCAACTACGTAATTGTATGCTCAATTTTGTGCGTTGTGCACAATTTGATGTCAATCTGACTAACATGAGGAGTCTGATGCCCAATTTACTTGAAATCGGTCGAAAATATATATGGAAGCTCTATCCAAATATTAAGCGATTTCAAACAAACTTGTCACAGGTTAGGTTATACTAATTTCAGAACGTTTTGTTTCTATTGGTTCCTTAGTACGTCAATTACTTAAAATCAATCTATAATAAAAGGGAGCTATATCTAAATCTGGACCGATTTTCACGAAACATGGCAGACATCATTCTAGGCTCAATTCAGTACGTTATGACAAATTTCGTGCAAATCGAAAGTTATGTAGGGACTTTGGGGCACCATTTACATGAAATCGTACGAAACTATATGTGGGAGCTATATCTAAATCTGGGCCGATTTTCTAGAAACTTGGTAGACATCATTCTAGGCTCAATTCAGTGCGTTATGCCAAATTTCGTGCAAATCGAAAGTTATATAGGGACTTTGAGGCACCATTTACATGAAATCGGACGAAACTATATATGGGAGCTATATCTAAATCTGGACCGATTTTCTCCAAACTTGGCAGACATCACTCTAGGCTTAATTCAGTACGTTATGCCAAATTTCGTGCAAATCAAAAGATATATAGGGACTTTGGGGCACCATTTACATGAAATCGTACGAAACTATATATGGGAGCTATATCTAAATCTGGACCGATTTTCTCGAAACTTGGTAGACATCATTCCAGGCTCAATTCAGTACGTTATGCCAAATTTCGTGCAAATCGAAAGTTATATAGGGACTTTGAGGCACCATTTACATGAAATCGGACGAAACTATATATGGGAGCTATATCTAAATTTGGACCGATTTTCTCCAAACTTGGCAGACATCACTCTAGGCTTAATTCAGTACGTTATGCCAAATTTCGTGCAAATCGAAAGTTATATAGGGACTTTGAGGCACCATTTACATGAAATCGGACGAAACTATATATGGGAGCTATATCTAAATCTGGACCGATTTTCTCCAAACTTGGCAGACATCACTCTAGGCTTGATTCAGTACGTTATGCCAAATTTCGTGCAAATCAAAAGATATATACGGACTTTGGGGCACCATTTACATGAAATCGTACGAAACTATATATGGGAGCTAAATCTAAATCTGGACCGATTTTCTCCAAACTTGTTAGACATCATTCTAAGCTCAATTCAGTACGTTATGCCAAATTTCGCGCAAATCGAAAGATATATAGGGACTTTGGGGCACCTTTTACATGAAATCGGACGAAACTATATATGGGAGCTATATCTAAATCTGGACCGATTTTCTCCAAACTTGGCAGACATCACTCTAGGCTTAATTCAGTACGTTATACCAAATTTCGTGCAAATCAAAAGATATATAGGAACTTTGGGGCACCATATACATGAAATCGGACGAAACTATATATGGGAGCTATATCTAAATCTGGACCGATTTTCACGAAACTTGGCAGACATCATTCTAGACCTAAATGATTAAGCTGTACCAAATTTCGTGCAAATCGAAAGATATATAGGGGCCGTTTACATTAAATCGGTTAAATATATATATGGGAGCTATATCTAAATCTGAACCGATTTTTCCCAATTTCAATAGGGTTCGTCCTTGGGCCGAATAAGTGACCTATGCCAAATTTCATTCAATTCGGATCATAAATGCGACCTGTACTTTGTTTACAATTTAACATGGACAGACAGACAGACAGACAGACGGACGGACGGACGGACGGACATGCATAAATCGACTTAGAAAGTGATTCTATGCATATTCTCAAAAGGAACCATGTGTCTATCTCGTTTCCTTTTGCCTGTTACAAACATATGCACAAAGACATAATACCCTGTACCACAGTGTGGTGAAGGGTATAATGAGCCTACTAGTGGTTCCCGTTGAAGGGGAAGGCCACAAATTAGATGGAAAGACCAAGTAGAAAACAACATTTTAGAACGTGGTCTTCCAAATTTGTGGACTTGCGCACAAGACCGACGCGCTTGGAAATCTTTTTTAAGCAAGTAAGTCCTTCACCATAACTGGAATATCGTGGAACATTTCAAAGCGATCAGGGGTATATTTCCGCCCTCTAGTGTGTTATTGGGTTACTAAATAATATCTGAATACGTAAGCACCTGTAAATGTTTAAGTGTAACTCCCACATCCGAGTATATAGGACAATATAATTGATATCAATTTAAAGGTCAACCACTCCTCTTGGATATACTATCAACTTCTGTGTCTATGGTCTTCCGGGGTAAATCTATACGCTATAGAATAAAAAATTTTGTAATTTTTCACACAAAAGTCAGGGTCGATTTGACCAGCTAAATATTGATCGATCTTTATCAAAACAGGCATGCTTGTTCTTTGGCCCGATACCTTTCTACATGTAAAATTTTGCGCTGTTTGGGCCCTAAATATTAACCAATCTTTACCAAAAACAATAGGGGTCTTCATTGGCCAGAACCCATCCTACATACAAAATTTCTTGAAGATTGGTCCATAACTGTGGCCTGTATGTGTTTACAAATTATAATGGACAGACGGGCGGATGGACTGACACACATGTCTAGATCGACTCAGCTAGTCGAGATATGACGATCGGTATACTTAATGGTGGGTCTAGGACCAATATTTCGCGGCATTACAAACTCTTGGAGCTGCACAAAGCTCTAATACCCTGACAACGTAGTTGTGTAGGATATACAAATCCACGCCTAATGGTAGACCTCAGAGATATATTTTTAAAAAATCCACGCCTATAGGTATGCTTTAAAAAATATATTTTTTTTAAATTGCAATTGTATAGACTGAGTGCCATCAATTGTACTCCATTCCTTTTTGAGTTAATCCCCTCCCATCCACACTTGCTCACTTTTTAATACATTTTTTTTTTTATTTTTGCAACAAAAGAACAGTCAATATTGACAGTTCCCTTAAAAGTATGCAACATATATCATTGTTAAGCATATATAAATCACTTGTGGAATAACCATAAATAAGTGGATTTGTCAAAGCAAATGTATTGAACAAATCCTGACAATCAACCACAGAATATAAAAGAACAACAACAAAAATTCAATACACATACTCTAACGCATACTCAAGCCCTTAAAAGTATGCTTCACAAAATGATGCAGCAAAAAAAGAAACAGAAAGGATAACAAAGAAATACATCAAAATTCCGCAGACAATCTATGAACACAACAACAACAACAAAAAATCGAATCTTAAGACTTCCAACCCAAATGAGGGGTAAATCATGGAAACGCTAGCTGAAAAAGTATTGCATATTTTTGTGCGTTCAAATGTTCGGTAATATTCTCCGCATAAATGAAAATAAATGTTTTGATGGTTAACGAATTGCAAATGCATGATTTATGGACTCGTTCGGATGTTCGTTCGTTTTTGACATAGCGGAACTTATTCAGGCAGTATCATATTTTGCAGAAGGGGGGGGGAGGAAGAGTTCGCTGAATTTTTATGTCTGTTGTATTGAATCCTTGTGAAGATAAATAAACAACAAACCAACAGTTGCTGTTCATATCTACGATATGAGTGGATATGTGTGTGTGTGTGTGTGTGAGAGGGAATGAGTGTGTGTATGTGCATGTGTGTGCCATTGACATTTGCCTGTTACGAAATACGTGCAAATATTTCAAGTATGTCTGGCATTCATATTGTGTTTGAATGTGTGCGATATTTTTCTTCTTCCTGAATATGTTACTGGAAAATATCGCAACCCAAAATGAGCTGCTCACATCAAGTGGATATCATTTGGCAACCAAGATGTGGAACAAGAAATATTTCTAATGGAAGTTAGGAAAAAAAATAATAATAAGGACACTGTTTCCAAAGAAAATAAAAATTTTCGGCACAAAAAGGTAAAAAAATTTCAATATAGCAAGGGAAAAGCATAATTCAGCAAAGTTTTTCTATAGAAAACATCAATTCAGCAAAGTTTTTATACATAAAATGGCAACTCAGCTTCGATTTTATACAGAAAAACACAATTCAGCAAAGTTTTTATACAGAAAACCCAACTTTAGTTAAGTCTATACTCAGAAAAGCTATTTCAGCAAAGTGTTTTTTCTTAAAAAATCATATATTCTAACTTTTTTATGCGAAAAAACTCAATTCAGCAAAGTTTTTATACACATAACCCCAATTCAGCAAAGTTGTTATAGAAAAAACAACACCTCAGTTCAACATTACCATCGATAAATTGAATTTCGAGAAGTTCTTCTACAAAAAAAAAGCTTCATTCAGCTCAGATTTTATGCCGATATCATCAATTCAGCAAAGTTTTTATAGAGAAAAACTCAATTCAGCTAGGTTTTATACAGAAAAACTCAGGTCAGCAACGTGTTTCTATTGAAAAAAGTCAATTCACCTAAGGGTTTCTATTGCAAACCTTAATTCAACAACTTTTTTCTTATGAAAAACACGATTCCGCAAGGTTTTATACCGAAAAACACAATTCTGCAACGTTTTAAAACGGAAAACCACAATTCAGCAAACTTTTGCTACTGAGAAAAGTAAATTCAGCTAAAGCTTTCTATTAAAAACCCCAATTCAGCAACATTTTTTAACGAAATGAACACAATTCAGTTAAAAATGTCAAAGAAAAACTCCACCTCAGTTCAACATTACCATCGAGAAATTTAATTTCGAGAAGTTTTTCTACAGGAAAGCTTCATTCAGCTCAGATTTTATGCCTATATTATTAATTCAGCTAGGTTTTTATAGAGAAAAACACAATTCAGCAAGGTTTTTGTCTACGACTTATTACTAAAAAATGCATTTCAGCTATGTTTTTACAACGAAAAGCACACTTCAGCAAAGTTTTTTCCTCAGAAAAAGTTAATTCAGCTGCGATTTATTACCAAACTATTATTTCCAGCTATGATTGTCGATAATAACTAAATTCAGCAAGATGCTTCTGTTAAAAACGCAATTAAGCTAAGCTTTTCTATCGAAAATCTCAATTCAGCTACGATTTTGCATGAAAAACACTATTCAGCAAAGCTTTTTCCACAGAAATACTGAATTCAGGTACGATTTATTACCAAAAACTGCATTTCCGCTACATTTGTCTAAAAAACAAACACTTCAGCTAAGTTTTTCTATTGATAAAGTTAATTCAGCTAAGGTATTCCATTGAAAACCTCAATTCAACAACGTTTTTCTATGGAAAAAATCATTTCAGCTGCGATTTTACAACGAAAAACTCAATTCAGGTAAGTTTTTTCCTCAGAAAAAGTAATTCAGCTACGTTATTCTGTGCAAAACTCCAATTCAGCTGAGTTTTTCTCTGAAAAAATCACTTCAGTAAAGTTTTTCAATTTCAAAAAGTAAGCTCAGCAATAAATTTCTTAAAAAACAACCAATTCAGCAAAGTTTTTCATGCTGTTAAGTGTGTTACTACTAGACTCAAACGTTTTTCAATTTGAAAAACTGAATTCAACAATTAATTTCTTACGAAATCCTCAATTCAGCAAAGTTTTTCATTGAAAAACTCTAATTCAACTACGTTTTTCTTCAGAAAAACTCAATTCAGCTACTTTTTTCAATAAAAATATTCACAACATCTAAGTTTTTCAATAGAAATACTCAATTCAGCTGCGTTTTTCTTGGAAAGACTTAATTCAGCTACGTTTTTCAATAGAAAAATGAAATTCAGCAGAGTTTTTCAACAGGAAAATGAAATTCAGCAATGCTTTTCTTAGGAAAAGCTCAATTTAGCTACGTTTTTCTTAGGAAAAATTCAATTTCTTAGCAAAAACTCAATTCAGCTACACTTTTCTTAGGAAAAACTCAATTCAGCTACGTTTTGTTGAGGAATAATTCAATTCAGCTACATTTGTCTTAGTAAATACTCAATTCAGCTACGTTTTTCTTAAAATATATTCAATTCAGCTACGGTTTGGTTAGGAAGAATTCAGCTACGTTTTTTCATAGAAAAATAAGTTTTGCATATTTTTTTATGGAAAACGAAATCAAATCCTTCAAGTTTTTCCAGGAAAAAATATCGCGCCTAAAAGTATGCTTCCGTTTACTAATCCCACCTAAAAGTATGCATCACTTTTTTACTTTCTATTGGAAATGGTGTTATCAAATACCAGAAATATCTTCTCAAAATGATTTATATGAAATTTTTACATTTGCTAAAAGCTATAGCTACCTACCTACCGAGCGACCGACCGACCTACTCACTGCCTGACATTCGGAAAACAGATATGCATGACAAATTGTATCACACACCGAGACGAACACACACACGTAGCTGCGAACTGCAAAAAAGGATGTAGCTTTATTGAACGCTAATGCCGCGTATGGTTATCAGCCCACACATATGGGAAGATTACAAGAGACCATGGCCTTGTTACCTATACGCAGAACTTGTATGGATGCGAGTGTGTGTATTTGTTCGTGAGCCTCTTCTTCATATATGCCAAAAAAGATAGTTATGAGGAAGTTTGCTAGCTACTCTACGCATACCACATGTGATCCTGCAGGATAAGGGTGAAGGCTGCAGGTGATGGTGTATCTTTTCTAATAGGCTTCCGTACGGAAATTCCTTCGAAAAAAGAATTCTTCATTCGGATATCAATGTGATTGCAAATATGTGTTTGTTTTTTTTTTTCTGTTCTGCATTCCCGAGTTAGAGTTGATTAGCGTACAATGAAGTGAGTTGTAGATGTATGTGTGGGCGGGTGTGTGTGCGTGCGTTGAGTTTTTCCTAAGAGAAACGTTGCTGAATAGAGATTTCTTATTGAAAAACTTAGCTGAATTAAATTTTTCTATTGAAAAATGTAGCTGAATTAATTTTGTTTTTCTAAAAAACGTATTGGTTTTGAATTGAGTTTTTCTTAAAAAAAATGTAGCTGAATTGAATTCCTCATAAGTAAAAAGTAGCTGAATTGAATTTTTCATAAGAAAAACGTAGCTGTATTGCATTTCTCTAATAAACGACGTAGCTGAATTGAGTTTGTCCCAAGAAAAACGTAGCTGAATTGAATTTCTTCTCAGAAAAACGTAGCTGAATTGAGTTTTTTACAAGATAAACGTAGCTGAATTTAGTTTTTCCTAAGAAAAACATAACTTAATTGAACTTTCTTATCAAAAACCGTAGCTGAATTGAGCATTTCTATTGAAAAATGTAGATGAATTGAGTTATTCCTAACAAAACGCAGCTGAATTGAGTACTTCTATTATAAAATAAGTTTTTCCTAATAAAACCTTAGCTGAATTCAATTCTTCTATTGAACAATTTAGCTGAATTCAGTTTTTCCTAAGAAAAACGTAGCTGAATTGAGTTTTTCCTAAGAAAAACGTGGCTGAATAGAGATTTCGTATTGAAAAACTTAGCTGAATTGATTTTTTTTTTTAGAAAAACGTAGCTGAAACGTAGCTGAATTGAGCTTTGCTATCAAAAAAGTAGATGAATTGAGTTTTTCGAAAATTTAGCTGAATTGAGTTTTTCTTAATAACAACTTAGCTGAAGTGAACATTTCTATTGAAAAACGTAGCTGAATTGACTTTTTTCTAAGAAAAACTTAACTGAATTGAGCTTGCTGAATAAAAATCCGGCTGAATAGAAAAATTTAAAACAGAAATAATTTTAAATTCAGTTTTCTATAAGAAAACCCCTTGCTGAATAAAATATTTGCTGAATTAGGATTTAATCGAAAAATAGTAGCTGAATAGGGGGTTTCTTGGCAACACATTCATTTCGTTTACCGAAATGCTGGCTGAAAGGATTTTTACTGCTAGAAAAACTTTGCTGAATTAGAATTTTCTTTAAAAATATTAGCTGATTAGTATTTTGATTTGTTTTTTTTTTCTTTAAACAACTTGCTGAATTGGGATTTTTCACTAAAAATACTAGCTGAATAGTCTTACAAATGCCTTTTAGCTACAAATGCCTTTTAGAAACATTTTTTTTACCGAAATCTAGCTGAATTGATTTTTACTATTAGAAAAATTAGCTGAATTAGGATTTTCTCCAAAAATACTAGCTTAATAGCCTATTTCGTGGTACAAATGTCGTTTAGTTTAATTTCTGTATTCGAAAACCTAGCTGAATTGATACTTTTTGCTAAAAAAAAGAAAAAAACTTTGCTGAATTAGGATTTTCTCCCAAAATATTAGCTGAATAGGGTTTTCCTTGGTAACAAATTCTTTTAGTTCCAATTTTGTTACAAAAATACTAGCTGAATTGATATTTGCTATTCGAAAAACTTTGCTGAATTGATTTTTTTCGATGGAATTTTCTTCAAAATTTCCATTATAGTTAAGATATTCAGTCCTCAGGGCGGTTATATTTTTTAATGTAATTTTCACAATTTTTCCAATTTTTTTTCTCTTCCCCCCTCCCCCTCTCCTCCATCCACTTATTCAGCAAGGATATGAAGCTTACCACCTGGATTTCCTTAGGAAATGACAGCAAAAAAAATTCATAATTTTTTTTCTTACATTTGTTTTTGACTTGTAATTCCAGAATTTTTTTGTTCTTCTTCATCACTTTTTTTTTTTTTTTTTTTTTTTTTTTTTTTGTTGTAGTTAAAAATTATCAGAATTTCCAGGTTATTTGTTCGCTGCTACTTCGAATTGAGGGGTGTGAGTAATTTTTTGTCTAAAGTTTTTTTTTACTTTTTCTCAATTTTTTTTCTTCCATTTATTTATCTCGTAATATTCATTGCTTTTCCTGTTTTTCTACAATAACAAAAAAATCAAGGAAAAGGGCGATGGCGGGGGAGGCATCAATTTAATGTTACCAAATTCCGCATTAGCAAAGCCCACTTATCAACTTCGCTGTGTTCGGCTTTCGAAAGACTTCACGCTGGTTTCACGCCATTGTTGTGCCTCCCCGTAGTTGTTGTGTATTTGTGTGTGAGTGCTGAGCTGTATCCTGCCAGGGGACACACAGTCAGCCAGCCAGGTAGTGGTAACTTGAAGGATGACGAACATCGAGTAAGTGATTAATTTTTACGCCTAAAATATGCAAAATACTCAATGATGTATCCGACATTGGCATTTTGGGCCATTCAGTCATTCAATTTCAACGGTGGACCTGGACTCTCCTCCCCTTGCCACACTCTGGAACCTGCTTAACTAAATAAACGCCTCCATGGGGAATTCTGAAGTTTTTAGCGGAAAATACACAGAAAAATTTTTTAGGTAATAATTTTTTTTTTCTGCCTCAAAAAAAGTTCGGAAATTTGTTGTTGTTTTTTTTTTGTTTTGCTTTGAAAAATTGTTCATCATAATTTTGTTGTTGTTGCTGCTGCTATCTGTAGCCATCTTTCTTCGGCTGTTTGCATTTCCTTTTGAATTTTTGATAAAAAAAGAAAAAATAAATTTCTCATTTTTTTCCTCTGCTTCAGCCTTCGACCCTGCAGCTAAATTGATTATGGTCATTGTTAGAGGGGTGAGAGCGTACCCAGGCGCAAAAGGTAAGTCACCTTTGCTTGTGTGGCTCTGTGTGTGCCCTGACATGACGTGATTGAAAGCCTGCCTATGAAAATTAAGCAGATGTCATTGAGTCGATGCTGCCCGTCAATGCAGCCTGGCAGCATCCTTCTCTGTTCGCCTCATATTTATGCGGCTACTTTTCAATTTTCATTCGTTTGTTCGTCCGCTTTTTTGTCATCTTAAATCTAAAATTCTGTTGGGTAAACAAAATATTTCGTTTTCCATTTTTTTTTTTAATTTCGAATATTTGAACTCCTCCCACCCCTGAAAGTAGGCAATGAAATATGTAAGGTTGATGCAACAAAGCAATTTACTTGTCTAACGCTTATTAGTCACCTAGGGGTCAATACAAATGTATTCAGCAAGGAATTCTATTTGTTTTTTAAATAATTTAAAATATTTTTAAGAGAAACCAGTAAGGAAAGTAGAAAAGTCGGGCGGGGCCGACTATATGATACCCTTCACCACTTTGGGTATATTCAACAGATGAATGCTAATAGACGTCGAATTCTGCAACCTATACTAAATTTTTCATTTGTTCAGATATACGGTTGCTTCTTACAATGGGACAAAATTACCAAAACTCGGCAGAAAATATATATAGAAGCTCTATCAAAATCTGAACCGATTTCTACACTTTCCAAATTTCAAAACTTTAGTACGTTGTGCAAAATTTGTGTCAATTTTGTGTAAAATTGGACGAAAATATATATGTAGAAGCTATATCAAAATCTGAACCGATTTCAATGAGAATGGCAGAGATTATCTTATATTAACTTCTGTATTGTACATAATTGTGTGGCAATCGGACAAACTTTGGGTCTTTAGTGCACAATTTACATAAAATCGGAAGCAAAAATATATAGGAGCTATATATAAATCTCATTTCACTTAAATCTCCAGACTCATTTTAGTACACTATGCCAAATTTTGTGCAAATCGAAATATGTATAGGGACTTCGGTACACTATTTACATTAAATCGGACGAAAATTTATATAGGAGCTATATTTAAATACAAACCGTTTTTAGAGAAACTTAACGTGCACTATTCTAGACTTAATTAAGTACGATATGCCAAATTTCGTGCAAATCGAAGGATATATAGGGACTTTGGTACACCATTTACCTTAAATCGGACGAAAATATATATGGGAGCTATATCTAAATCTGAACCGATTTTCAGCAAACTTAACACACATAAATCTAGACCTAATCCATTTCGCTATGCCAAATTTCGAGCAAATCGAAGGATATATAGGGACTTTGGGGCACCATTTACATCAAATCGGACGAAACTATATATGGAGCTATATCTAAATCTGAACCGATTTTCTCGAAACTTCGCAAACATCACTCAAGGCTTAATTTAATACGTTATGCCAAATTTCGTGCAAATCGAAAGATATATAGGGAATTTGGGGCACCATTTACATGAAATCGGACGAAACTATATATGGGAGCTATATCTAAATCTGAACCGATTTTCTCGAAACTTGGCAGACATCACTCTAGGCTTAATTTAATACGTTATGCCAAATTTCGTGCAAATCGAAAGATATATAGGGACTTTGGTATCCATTTACCTAAATCGGACGCAAATATATATGGGAGCTATATCTAAATCTGAACCGATTTTCAGCAAACTTAACACACATCAATCTAGACCTAATCCATTTCGCTATGCCAAATTTCGAGCAAATCGAAGGCTATATAGGGACTTTGGGGCACCATTTACATGAAATCGGACGAAACTATATATGGGAGCTATATCTAAATCTGAACCGATTTTCTCGAAACTTGGCAGACATCACTCTAGGCTTAATTTAATACGTTATGCC